>NC_083739.1:4333938-4486438 GCF_033458585.1 Syngnathus typhle
TCGTCAAACTTGAGCACTTCGCTCCCCTCGTGCTGCTTGCGGAGCCCTGCGTAAAAGGCGATTTTGGGAGTGTAGAGGGAGGGAGAATAGCCGCCGGGACCGGGGCCCGGGGGACCTTGGGGCCCAGGCTTGCCGGGCTCCCCGGGGGGCCCGCGTGCTCCCTGGGGCCCAGGGATCCCTGGTGGGCCCCGGGTGCCGGAGCGGATTTTCTTCCCAGAGTAATCCTGGGGCGGCGGAGACACGGCCGTCAATTCCTGGCCTGGCTGAGAGGTGGTGTAGGGATCGCACACCATCCTGCAGCTTCCCAGCATTTCGTAATGGCTCCCTTCGCTTCCACCCTTGGTGGTGTGGACCAGCAGGGGAATGGCCACCAGCAGAACCAGAACCATGGCGACGCCAACGGCCGCGCCAATCACACGCTTCCTGCGGCCCAGGCGCGAAGCGGCCAGCGTCAGAAAGTCCTCCTCCCCCTTGACCGGAATGCCGCCCGCCAGGGTGAAGCCTCTCGGGGGAACCGCGATGAGGCGGTAAGTTAGACGGACGGGGGAATGTGTGCGAGAGGGAGCCGAGTATACGAGTGAGGGATGAGAGGGGCCGAATGGCAGACAGCCAGAAGAACGCAAGCAGATGAAAAGCACCAAGAAAAATGATGGCGGTGTACAGGGAAGAGAGAGACCAAAAAAGAAATTGTGATTAAAAAGATAAGAAAGATGAAGCTTCACCAGCGTCCGGTCTGAGATTGTCACTACTGGGGCCAAACAAAAGTACCAGCAAAAGCATCGTTTGGCAATTTTGCTTTGGTTAGGGTTAATTTGACACTTCAAAATAACTTTATTGGTATCAGAGACAACTCATAGTGCTGCCTCAATGGGGAGGGGAGGGGCCGTGCACGTTCCAATTTTTCTTCACACAAAAAAAGAGGTGTCACTCAGGAAGCCCTCGTCAAGGTTGGCGCTTGGCCACGTGGCAAAAGTTGAGCGATAGATAATCTTCTTGACACCAGCATCTCCTCCTTTGGAACATCTCCACCTCTTCATCTACTCGATAGCTGCACTGAAGGCAAACAAAAAAAGAAACGCAACTGTTCAAATATTTCTCTATTATTATTATGATAACACACATTTTCTGGTCACGTTTTGAATCATGAAGTGAAAGCCATTGAAGGAGGAACTTGAGTCGGGAGAAAAGTAAAAGTCTGCTCACCTTTGCAATCAATCCCTTTCAGACCATGGCTCCCCTCGTCCATGCAAAATCTCAATTATGGGGGTCTCACTGTCCAGGGAGGAGAGAGAGACATTGAAACCAGGATGACATTACAGTCCGTGGAACGCAGGGGGAGAAAAAAAAAAGATGCTTTTTAATTTTCAAGTAGGTCCAAAATAGCAAATTTGGCGCTGCCGATGTCCCCTGTAACACTGGACTGCTGCACGCTTGTGTTTGGAGACACACCTGTTAGAGCGCTCGCTCGCCCTCTCGCTCTCTCACTCCACCCCACCCTTCCTGTCTCTCCTTTTCCCTTTTTGCCTTTCCTAGTCTGGGTGTCCAAAGTCTGGCCCAGGGGCTGCTTGCAACCATTTTAAAAAATTTATTTATGAATGTATTCATTTCTTTTATATTTACTTATTTATTTATTTATTTATTTATTTATTTATTTTACATTTATTTTGTTATTTATCCATGTATGTGGATTTATTTATTTTTTTATTTTATTTTTTTATTTATTGGGGCGTTGTTTTGTTTATTGGCTTCCAGCATATTTTAGAAATAACATTAAACAATGTCAGAATGTCACAACATTGGGTTTGGGCTGCAAATTAAATGAGGGGGGGGATTATTCATTTTGAAAATCTTTTTATTATATTGGTCAAAATATCGATGGACGAAATGAGTTTGTTCTGAATCTCAATGAATAGAAATTGAATTTGTCAGTTGCAGCAGTGTGTCAAGTGAAGCAGTCTTGTGCGTGTGTGTGTGCGTGCGTGCGTGCGTGCGTGCGTGCATGTGTGCGTGCGTGCGTGCGTGCGCACAGCCTCATTAGCGAGACACCCTGTCCAACACATTGTGCTGCCCCTTGACTCACACACTAGCACAAATAGTACTCGTGCACGAGGGTGGACACATAGAAGCTTCCATACAAAGATACCCTTTGCAGTCTTGTAGAAAGTATCAAATGAAAGTGTTAACAGAAAATGACGTTGCGAGATGTCGAAGTCACATCGTGGGATGTGACTCGAGCAAATGTCTTTCAACGACGAGAAATCTACCGTGCAAAAGTTGAAAATCCAATCGGATACGATTTTTAGGGCTGACACTGTTTTGAGCAAGTGTCTGAATCGGATTCGGCCCTGTTCAGACCCATCTAGGTCACGTTTTAAGGTCACATGATTGCGACAGGCCAAATACTCTCATAAATGGATTTGTTTCAATGCAGACTCTCCAGCTTTGCTCTGTTTTGTGGCAATGCGTTTCCCGCTCTGTCCGAGGACTGCTGTTTTCAATTTCTTCCATTTTTTACCCATCCGCTCTTTCAAAACCGATTGATGTGTTTGCAGTTCAAGCCATTCAAATTGGATATGCAACTAACTCTCCAACGTGGCTTCAAGCCGTCTCGCAAAAATTCAATTTCGTGTTCTTTGGAGCCATCTGGTTCCAGTCTGGATGGGCTGCGAATGGGATTTAACCGGCAGTCCGAACAAGACCATAGTGGGCAGAAGATACAATAAACCTGTTCATGCAGCAGAATAAGTCATGCCAGTACACATTAAGCAGGCCCACGTGTCACATTCAGAGTCGATTGAGGCAAGCTCACCATTCATACTTTTTCTGACATTTTTTTTTTGGTGCTGTCCCATGCATAAGATTTTTCAAAATGCAAAACCGGGGTGCTCTGGCCCAACTTGGTCTAGACAAAAATAGTGTATTGTTCCCGTACGTGCGGCAAGGGAGCAGATCATCATTGCCAACAGAGGCAATATGCTCACAATTGGATTTTTAGACCCTGTTAAAATATTACTGAGATGATGAATATTGAAATATGCGCATGTCTGCCTTTCCACTCCCTCTTCGCTCTGACTTCCTTTCAATAATCTTCGTTGTGTTGACCTGATGCCTCATTGCTATTGCTTTTTTTTTTGGGGGGGGGGGGGGCGGCCTGCTGCACGAGCTGTCACCACAAACAAAACACAAAGTCAGTTAAGTCAAGGGAGGATAATGAAGTAGTCGCCCGCTTGAGTTGTTAGCCAGTTTAGTGATTCATTTCACGCGTTCGGATGTACCAAGTAAATCTTTGTCTTTTGTGCATACGCATCGTTTCGGTTCCGTGCAGCTCCTCCGTGTAAACAAATAAAGCGGAGAAGCGGGAACTTATTTATGGCCGCATTAGTCACGTTATATTTCTCCTCTGCTACGGCCGCTTTGTCTGCACGCTTTCCGATACTAATTCTTCAAATCAACCGACCGCGGCAGCATTAAATAACGCCGTGCTTTTCATGCCTAACATTTAGGAATGGCGATGCACCAAATCAATCAATCGTTTGGAACGGTCCCTCGTGAGAAGTGGAGCTATCTGATGCGTGCGTTTTTTGTCCATCAAGCGCTTGAAAAAGGGGCGGGGCCAACATGTTTCGGTCATCAACTCTGACGGATGCAGACGTAGGATGCCTCGGAGGCTCCTCACCACCGCATTCCCGGGAGCGGCGCCTCGTCGGTGCGATCAAAATGCTTTCCTTCGCTCTGTGGACGAAAACGACCCACTCGCAAATCAATTTCCAAGTCGTTAGGGAGGGATGAAGTGACGTTTGCCCGTGTGTAATCTGCGCCAAGTGTACACAGGAGGAAACACATCGTGTCTGCTTAAGTGGAAAATGAAATGAGTTCCAAGAGAGAGAGATGCAATGCGCGATGTCATCAAATCAGGGTTTGATATATGCACTAGATGTTTTGGGACTATGACGATTTTTTTTGCCTGGCCTCTCAAACCAACAAGACGCTTTAAAAGGGTGAAGAAAAACACGTTTACAATGCACCATCATTTTCATGAATTAGATGAAATATTGAATTATTATTGCCTGGAATTTGAAGTAGGCCATCAACAACACATTTGGAGTATGAATATTCCATTGATTTGCCTTCAAAATGTCCTTGAATATTTCTTTGCCTGTTATGAGCTCATTAGTCGAGCCATCCGCCATATTTGATAGTTTCTCTGGCGCAAAACTAAATGTGCGATCCAACACAATCATGACTCTTGTCGCTTTTGCTGTTCAATTGGTCACCTACAAATACCGTTGTTGTTTTGTGTACCTCTAGCTCGCCTCACACAATTTGTATTTGTATTTATTGTGCGTTGTTCCACTTTATCTGCTGCCATCTTAGCGTTGCAAATGACAATCCGTTCTCACATGGGAAATAAAGATTCAATAGAATCAAATGAATAACTCTAGAGGACGATTTTCATTTACTGGAGGCACAAGTGAAGATGAAAGCAAGTGCGCACATGCACTAAGTGCGCATTTGTAAACAGAGCATGCAAGAGGTGCGCACTCGTACATGGTGGCGCTGCGCCGTTCCATTAAGTTCTGATTACGGGGCTTGATGCAGAGTGGCGCTTTGGATTGAGTTGCACAGCCACTGCAATTCTCTCGATTAATAACAAGCCTCCACGTCCTCAAGCACGTTTATTAATCACAATTTGTCATCCGTCCAGCGCTCCACCCTCTGCGCGCTCCCTCCCACTTGAGCTGCGCTCTCCTCCTTCGCCGACATTGCTTCCTCCAATTCGGAGATGGTCCAGCGGAGCGACGGATTCTCTCATTCCTTCGCCCTGATCTCAAGCTGCCGCACGCACCGCGCACTTACTGCGCTATAGATTTGTCTTGCAGCAACATATGCATGAGTTAAAAACTTCATCGTGTGTGATGGTAGCAAATTACGAGTATTTTTTTGACTCGTAATCGGGCCTGCTGCTGATCTCAGAAAGTTTTGCCCTATCATGACGCACTTTCAAAATGTCGACTTTTCAAACGACCTCTGAGTCGAAAGTAAGCACGGTACTTTGTATTGTTTTGGGGGTTTTTTTGCGGGGGAATTTTCATGAGCAAATGTCACTCGCTGCGCTCATAGCAATCACAGGCTTGTCTGTCTCCTCGGGAGAGGGGCGCGCGTTTGAGACACAGCTTGAATAATTTAGCTGCTCTGTGCCAGCGTGCTTTGGGGTCGCAACCTTCTAAAGTGATGACAGAAAGATGTCGGCCGGTTCCCGCTTGTCGCTCCCTCCGCTCACTTCCATGACCACTTATTTGGCGTCCCCGATCGGGCGCAGACAAAGCAGAGAGCCGCACGCGGGGGAGGAAAATTCATCGGTGTTGAATAAATGGTGTCATAAAACGGAACGCAAGCAAACAATGACTTTTGAGTCAAGTCATGCGCGCGCACCCGCTGCATGGGGGGATCCGATAAAAGGGGGGAAGGCTTGAGAAATGACGCGAAGCAGGAACAAGTGCGGCAGAGAATACTCAGTGTATTAAGTCCGAAGACATGAAGGAGCCGTCCAAATCAATTTGCGCTCACACGCGTTGTGATATGGAGACGTGCAAAGCAGACGCGCAGTCATCAGACGCGTGCGCGTGCACGCACGCTGCTCCTCTGACAGCAACAAGACGAGAATGAATGGACTGGCCGGCAATGAGACGCTGGTTGTCATGGCAACCAGATGGTGTCAGTCGGGATCAAGTGAGCCGATCTCCAGGAGACTCTATGGCTGATGAGGTTTTGTTGAGCAAGTTGTACATCCAAGATTCAAACGTAAGGCTGTGGTCTGGTCTGGTCTGGTCTGGTCTGATCTGGTGGTCCCTTGCGTTTGCTAAAATACAGTAATCCCTCGTTTATCACGGATAATTAGTTCCAAAAACCACCCACGATAAGTGAAATCCGCGAAGTACGGTCACCAACAAAACTGGGCAGGCTAGCGAGTTAGCGGAAAGATGCTAATTCGCGATCGTGCTAACACGCGAAAACGGACTTCTAAAGGAATGTAAACGAACATTTGGCGCAATACTACATTGTCCTAAAGGTTAGCCACGTTTCCTCAATTTAAAAGTTTTATTTTGGCTTTTTTTAATTTGGAAAAAAAATCCGCAATGTAGTGAAGCCGCGATAAACGAAACGTGAAGTAGCGAGGGATCACTGTATTCCCTCTGGCTGCCGTTTAATGCACGACGCCATGTTAGACATCACGTCATTGACACGGCCGGAAACCGAATCGGCTCTGTTCACACCTGAAAATATCGGCATTACGAAAGCTGCTACAAGTTGGCGAGTTGCCGTGAATCATGGGAATGCGTGACCAGAGCGCCCAAGGGAGGACATGAAAGATCCCTGTGAGTTATAGAGTGTGATTGTTTGGTGAGTTATGGTCGCCGGCCGTCCACACCGCCACGATAAATAGTGCTGAGTGAGAATTACACTTTCTCATTTCCTGCTAGTCTATTTATCTACCTTTGACTTGGCGCACCACCCTTTCTCATCTCTCTCTGCCTACTTTGACCTTGTGCTGGGAGTGACTCCTTGGGGTTGTCCTAGAAAGACCTCCACAGAAGACAACAATGGCGTCGGTCCTCCCAGGTACGGCGGTTCATCTCACAGTGAGCGAGTGTGATTCGGACAAGCCCGCGGCAAACAGGCACATCTAACCTGATCATGAGTCGGAGCAAATGAGGTTACGGTGAAAGCTTCCACATATTGAGGTGAGGAGCAACTGCCTGATGGAGACACAAGCGGATGGGAGGAAATGAAACGCCCACCAGAGGAGTGTCCATCCGGCGAGCAAAACAGACGTGTCGAATGAGAAAACAAGATCCAATGTGTGAGTGATGTCCTCAACATGTCAGTGTAGGACATTTTTGTCGTTTGCTTTTCGCATGACAGGATCATCTCGAAAGCCATCTTGAAATTCAAGGCACCTCCAGCTCACAGATGAAACTGAACGGTGTGTCATTTTCTACTTTTAATCCAGACCAAGTGTAAACACGGGCTGCAATCAAGTTTGGCCCAAACTTTTTTTCCCCACACACTCTTCATTATTACTTGACGTTCCTTGAGGGCTTTGTTTTATACCGCAAACACCGGGAGACGCATTCCTTCAATTCCTCCTGACATTCTCCGTTGCATAATGTTTCTGACTGACTGATCAGGTATCGGAGATGGAGTTCTTTTGTGTAAATGCAGTCTGAATAATTCATACAGGACTGAAGTGGGGGGAGGGGGGCATTTTAGAAATCATCCCGCCAGGCCCCTGATCATGAATAATTGATGTGAGGTGATTCAAGTTCCTCCACGGCAAGTGCCATATCTGTGTTTAGCGCCTCTTTTCTTCTCTTTTTTTTCAAGCACCGGCGTATGCTTGCATCATATTCACACATGAATGGGATACGTTGGAAACAACCTGTGTTGTAATCATTTTTGTGAAATGGTGCGTGTGCCCATTCTTTTATGTTAAAAAAAAGAAAAAAAAATCAGGTGTGGCAAGTTCTATATTTGGTACACATCACAGAACTGGAGGAAATTTATGCTAATCACGTTTGGCAAATACTGTACAATCCCAAACTGATGTGTGATTTCGAGGTATCGGTATGGAGTCCATTTGACACCTTTTGTCCTCAGCTAGCAGAAGCGATGAGCAATTAGCCGTGGGAACGGCAGCAGACTCGTCCCGATGTGGGCTTATCGCTCCTGGCTCTGTCTTCGCATCTGCGCGGCAGATAATGTTCAGACACCAGGATAGCTTTTCTCCGCTCTTAACCTTCAAAGTCGGCAGAGGATCGCATCTTTGATCGGAAGGCGAGGGGCGAAACGTCTGACAGAGTCGAACGCGACGGGAGGGAAGAGTGACAGCTCACGACATGACTACGAGCCGTGACCTTTCCCGTGTGCTCGGGCATGACGAAGCGGGCTCAAGGTGACAGCGTTACTTGGGAAGAAGACAACAACAAGCCTTTGTTTATTTGGGATTTAGCAGTCATGCTGGACATTAGAAAGACAATCGTGCTGGCATTGTGGCAGATGGGATGTAATTAAGTACAAATACAAAATTGTTGCAATACTTAAGTAGACTTTTTTTTGGATCGCTGTACCTAATTTTTATTACCATTAATCTTTTTAAAATATTTGTTTTTACGAGTCTCACACTTCAAAACTAGTTATTCATCAGTTTATGTAGCCGTTGACATTCATAATGGCCGTCCGAAGGAAACGACTACGATGTGGCCCGCGACAAAAATGTGTCATCCTCAGAAAGTATATGTGCATGTGAATATTGTTATATTATCTGTCTAAATGTGTTGCTCCACATCCGTTGTTTCACCACCGCATCGCTCCTACGTTAGCCTGTCGTTTTGCTACGTTAGCCTGGCGTTTGCTAGCACTAAGCTCAACGACTAAGGCTGACAAATGTGTGTATAATAGCTGTATTGCTCCTAAAACCATACAAAACGACCTTTTTGTGCTCGTGCTGTTCAACGATGGCACGCTATTTTGTCAGGATTAGAAACGGGACATTGCTCCGGTTGAGCTGCTCCTTGTGGGAAATTGGACGAATGGTGCGTCCATTTCGGTTCCCGATGAAGGTTTTCAAGGGACCGAGCGCTCTGAGCATCCTGTCAGCTCAGAGCGGCCATGAGAAAGACGGGAGGCGGGGCCCCCCGCTAGCATCACACGCGGCTGGTCAGGGCCTCGCTAGCAGAGCAACTTGTCCAAGCCCACCGGCCGGCGGCATCCGGAGAGCCTTCGCAAGAAACGACAGGAATACTAAGAGAGCGGGCATAGATTTTCTGCTACGTGGTGGAGGCTGTTTGAGGGTGCCGGGGTTGACTGGCCACGTCGCCCCCCCCCTCCCACCTCCCTTTCCTCCCCCCTCTCATCCACCTGACTCTGGAGGAAGCGTCTGTTTGTCAGCCAGCCAGTGGAGCATCACCCTCCCACACCACCTCAACCTGCTTCTTCCCGTCCTTCCTTTCTTCTCCGTTTCACTCCGTACTTCTTTACTCTGCTCGGCTTTTTGCATGAGAGCCAACAAATCAAGTCAATGTTGAGCAGCTACTATATTAGCTGTGAGCAGCTACGATGCTAAAAATGCACCGTCAGTCACTTTCAGTTTGTTGTTTTTCTTTGATTGGCTATTATTACAATGATAACATTTTTGATGAAATATTCGACCCGGTACCGATACCCGGTACTCACCCTAACCTAAATTTTGTCTTTCAGAACTAAATTGAAGTGAATTTGAGTGTATGATCCATTCATCAAATTTCCCCTTCTTTGACCTCCTCCGCATTTTTATGTCTCGCTGCCTCCTTTGCAGCTTCGACCCCTCGTGCGCGCCGATTACAGCGATGGCGTCGGCGGGCTCTATTGATTTCTGTCATTGTGAGATGACAACTTTGGTCTCAGTCGGCCGCGTTTGTGTCTGACTCAGTGCGAGCTGACGCTTTTGGCCACAGGGAGCGAGACAACATTCAGAGAAGAGAGACGATGGCTATCTATGACACACATCCATTTAGCTCAACGCTCTCTCTTTCTGGACAGCGCCATTGTTTGGCTCTGGGAAAGCGACCGCTGTGAATTGCGATGAATACGGCAAAGATGAGTCAAAGGAAGTGGAGGAAGCGTCTGGTGACACGATCGATGGCGCCCGCAGGTGTGGCCGCTGGATCAAAACCGGCCCACAATCAGCAGCGACAATAAAAGGTGTTGGCAACTCGACGCCATCGCAAACCCAAAATTTGGCATGAAGAATCGGACTTGACATCTTCTTTCTGGCACCCTTGTTTTGGAGTGTGGAGTCTCTTTCGCTTAGCTCGTGCTCGCTTATTGTTTCAGGCAGGTGGGACAAAAGCACGTGTCGCTCGATATTACCACACGCGTCTGTCTCGGCATCAACTTTGTTTTGTCCGCAGTTTGAATTTGCATCCTTTGAAGATATGTGTTTCTTAATTCACTTGACCTGTTTGAAGATAATATCTGAAAACGTAGAAAGACTGAAAACCGGCACAGTAGCTAGCTAGCAATGCCGTTTGGTAGCTAGCTAGCAATGCCGTTAGCTAGCTAGCAATGCATCTGCGGTTCTCGTGTAAAGTTTGCCAAGCCTTGTGAAAGCAGCAAACAAACGCCCATCTTTGCCTGCAGCTGTTTATCCGTCCACCTTTCAGTGCTTGTCACTTTTCATTGTTTTCAACTGTTTGACCCGCGTCTTCTCTTGAAGGATGCGTGTGGATTCCTGCCACTCGACTTCCGTGTTTTCTCCTCAACACGCCACGATTCCAAGCGCGATGGTCAAGGTGATGTCGTTTGCGCTAAATGACCTCGCATATATCTAAGGATTCTTTTAGTGCCATTGACGGTTATAGACGTCAAGATTGGAGATAAGCAGTAGACTTCCAACGTAAGATCCTTCTCCTCCTATCTTGGCGGTCTTATTTCTCTACTGCTGGGTCGAGGTAGAAGAACGTGACGGGGTGGGGGGTGCTGTCGGCTTGTCCCCCTATGTTTGTGTCCATCACGTGTCAGCTTTCACGTTGTGTTTGTCTGAGGGTCCAGCTCCAACATCTCCATTTTCTCTCTGGAGATCCACGTCCCTCAGAGGCAGGAGATGCTTTCTCGTCTCTCTAGCTACGTTTCATGTCAGCTCAGCAACGACGGACCCGGCATTCACCTCGGTGTCGCGGGCTCCTCAGCGGACGCCGCCCACCCCTGCACACACCCCACCCCCACCCCGGCTGCTTGATGGGCAGCTGTCGGTGACCATAAAACAGGAGAAGACATAGCCTGGACTTTGGGTAAACATCAATGGCTACTTTTCTTACACTTTTGAAGTGGCACTTCTTCTGCAAGCATCGTGCTAACTTCCAAAGGGAAAACAACTTTTTGACATATTGTCAATACCAATCAGAACATGGGCCAATATTTGAATTAATAACCGCAGAACGAAAAGGAACTATTGGTTTTAATAGGATGAGCCAGAAAACTGCAAAAAAAGAAGAAAAAGTAGCAAAATTAATGTTTTTAAATCAATCAGGCTGTCAAAAACTTTATGAATAAAAATTTGGGAAGTTATTATTTATGATATCTTTTTCATAGCAATGCGCGGATTTACCATGAGTAATCTGATTGGACGCTTCGTAGTGTCTTTGTGTGACGTCACGACTCCGTTCCTGTTGCTTTTTTTATTTCCCTTGCAGGTTGACCTGCTGATACGTTAAGACCCTCAAAGTCAGGGGTCACCAATCCTGGTCCTCGGGTTCCGGTATCCTGCATGTCTTGACGACCACATTGGTTATCCAGCTTCTGCCGACCTGGCAAATTATCGTTTATTTTTTTTCTTTTCAGCAATTAGCTGATAGTAGTCATAGACAAATGTGTTTTGATCCACGTTGTGTTACTGCTCTGGTGGAAGGAAACCTTTGAAGCTAATGTGTAAATACTTTGTGTGGTTACCACGGGAAAGCAAACGTCAGTCACGGGGGGCTGGAAACAGGCCAGAGGCTGATGAAGACAAATGTGCAAACACACGTTGGCAGAATTGCTTTTTGGTGGAGTGTGATCGGCTACACTCAGCAGGGCGGAACCGCCGGTTGTGATTTATGGTTTTTTCGGAGCTCGCCCGTGGACCACCGGTGTCTGCTGCCTCCCTTGACTTCCATTACCATGGGTATCCATTAGAATGGCTCCTCCCGCTGCCTGGCCTCAGTAGGAGGGGAGGGCAGACGAATAAGAGCAGACAGGAGGGAGATAGGCTTCTTATTCAAACGTCAACGCCCGGCCTTGACAAAAAGCATGATATCAAGGAAAAGAGGAGGCGAAAAAGACACCGCAGATGATATGATAAAGGTCAAAAAGGAACCATTGGAAAAGGTTGTAAAGGCTGCAAAGAATAAGGACGCAGAAGGCTTTCTTCTCATAGGTCAAGCTTGACTTCATCGCAATGTATGCAATCAAGAAGAAAAAAAAGAAGAAAAAGTTGTCTTAGTTCTGTTGTAAACGCAAGAGTGAGAAATTGGTTTTTAGCCGCAGAGTTTTTCAGAACTTATTCCACTTGCGTAGCTTGACAGCTAAATGCCGCTGCTAAATTTTCAGTCAATTGGCAGTACGCAGCAAAATGGCCGCCCCCCGAGATGAATTTAAAAAATAGGGAGGGGGGGGGGGCTTTTACGGCTTCATTCATATTCCACGAGCACAACATCAATCAGAACACAGTGCGGAGACAAGTGTGGACACGAAGAACGTATTGCTGTCAAGAAAAAGAATGACTTGACTTCCTCTTGAGAACAGTCATTATGACTTGACAGCTAGTATGTATGTGAACTGTGAAAAAAAAATCCAGACAATCTAATGCCTTAATGCTTTTTTTTTTTTTTTTTTTTTTCTTGGTATGGCACCGTGAGTGGCTGCCTCCCAGCAGTGTTCTCTCTTTTCCTCTTTATTTCCTTATTTTCTCCTTTTTCTTTCTGTCTTTTTGTCCATTCGGCGATGCTGGTGCCTTCTACCGCACCTCGGTACCTCTTCGGATCGGATATTTTGTTTTATTTATTTTTTCTTCCTGGGACCGGACCGGGATCATCGGTCGAGACCGGCGTAACTCTACGACGGCTTCCTGCTTATCCGACCAGTGATGACCGGGTCCCTCGCATTGGCCTTGCAGCCGCAACACCTGTGGGGAGTCCGCTCCCTCGTGCTCGTCGGAACCGACGACTTTCGCCATGCTAGCCCCGTGGTGGCCATCTGCACGTCCCCCGACAGGGTGCCCGGGACGCTGCTCACACGTTTGCCTGCTTTGTGATGTTTTCACCGATTCACCACCACGGTCCATTGGGCGCCGTTGAACTGGACTGCCCTTACACCTGTCGATGGACCCCGTGGAGGCTATTTTGTGTGTTTTGGGGTGTTCTCTTGTATTGAGGGGTGCTAGGTGGCCGCTGTTGCTTTTTTTTCCTTTGTCTTTTAGCTTTGATTTGCTTTGATGGCTTTTATCTTGTGCACTTTCTGACTTTCTTTGTGGCGCCGTTGTGTGGCAGCCTTGTGAGAGCCTATTGAGTTGCGCTCATGCCATCTGTGTGTTTTTTGTATACCCACTCTGTGGTATGGATACTGCTGGGGCCTGAATTTCCCCACCCCTGGGGATCAATAAATATTCAATCAATCAATCAATCAATCAATCAATCAATCAATATTAAAAAAAAAAAATAAACTTGCCAGGCGAGAAACTTCCGATCGGAGACAGAAAAAGCATCATGACAGATTTAACAAATGTGACTTGCCACAAATGAACAGAGGTGCGCGTTAAGCAGCGATCGGTGAGATGACGTCACCACGCTCCTAAATGAAGACTTTTATTAGCATCCTTGCGACATCAAATGTTATTCGGGCCGGACCCTCAAGTCAAACCTATGATGCAATTTGTGCTTTTCTGTTGTTTCAAGTTCGAAAGTGCACTACTACATTTTTAATGTTGAACAGGACAAGTCCGAGCATTTGTTTGCTTTGCTTGTCATTTAGGTTTTAGCACCTCCTAGCGGCACCCTGCCCACATGAACATCCATTCGTGGATTCATTTAGTCAATGGTTCCCTGAAATGTACTTTGTTGTTGTTGTTGGGATGGTGCATTATTTTTTTAAAATTGGGTTTTGATTGCTTGTCAGGCTGCCGTTCTTCAATTTGTACTAGTCTGCATTAATGTTGTTTTCTCACTCTCCAAAAGATGATCCAGTCATGTCATTCTTGTTCTTTTTTTAATGAGAGCTCATAACTGTACTGTAGGTAGATTAACAGATTAGCTCTTTTCATTTAATCCCTTTTTTCCTTCTTTTTTTTTCTCAGGGTGCATTGGACAATTTCACATTTTTGACTTAAAGCAACATAGCAGGAAAATACAACAGTCGTCAAATGAGCAGCAGAAAGATGTGCACATTCTACACGATTTATCATGTGCTCCTTTCATGTTTGTTGGTGGATGAAGGGGCACACTGACGATTGAGGAGAGACAGAGGATGGCTTCATTGTGGCTGTGCCATTAAAAACTCCTATCTCGGTTTATGAGAGAAATTCCAGCACCTTCAATTGATCTCCGTGACCACAAGCTCAAGGGGTTCTGTCTGAATTTGTCGATTCCTTTAGCTTATTAAGGCTATCTGATCATACAGAAAAAGGTGAAAACAGGATTACTAGCAAATAGAGGTAGTATTGATTTGGTCAAAGAGTCAGGGCATACATTTCACATTGCACCAGAGAAGAAAAAAGAAGTATTGGCTTGAATTTATGGGAAAATACTTGATGGGTTTTTAAACCCCTCCCTTGAAATGCATTTGCAGCACAAATGATGTAATTATTAATGAAAACATTTAACGGCAAATTGTCTTTATTCCATAACTGTCTCAACAACAGCAATATCATTTTTAATACAGTACAATATGATCAAAACTGACCTTGAGTAAATGTTTTAGTGGTAAAGATCGGAACTTAATTGTATTCATTCCGTGATTTAAACTGCATGTTGAATGTTTTTCCACCAGCAGGTGGCAGCGTCGCCGTTTGTTGACGACAACCCGGAAGTGGTCAGGTGGTTCGTTTTTAGTGCGTTTCAGTATACCTGCGAAGCGATGTCGTTTTGCGGGGGGACTTGCTGGACTTTTGTCGTAGCTACGACGTTGTTTGCTCTGTTGCTGGATGCTGCTTCTCTTGTGAATGCGAAGGTAAGACCGGCGGGTGCATCTTGCGGGGGGGCGGAAAGGGGGAGGGGGGGCGAAAGGATCATCAGTCAGCCATAATCTCCACACGACATAGCACAATCCATTTGCGCTGCTATGTCAATATGCCTTGATTTCGTGCTCATTCTTAAAAGCACCAGGCCTGCAAAGCAATGCTCACTAAGTCGGTAACTTGCGTTCTGTTTCGTTGGTTCGGCTGCAATGACAGAGCTTTCAAGATGTTCGCTGCAAGTGCATCTGCCCGCCTTACAGAAACATTTCCGGGCACGTCTACAACCGAAATGTTTCCCAAAAGGATTGGTAAGTGCAGCAATGTTCTATTTGTGATCTGTTCGAGTCTGATGATTTTATTTTTTCCGCTTCTCTGTGTCTAGCAACTGTCTCCATATTGTGGAGCCCATGCCGGTGCCTGGCCGTGATGTAGAAGCTTATTGCCTGCTGTGTGAGTGCAAGTATGAGGAGCGGAGCAGCAACACGATCAAGGTCGGACAAGAGGTTCCTTTTGCCAGCCCAGGTAAAAGTGGGAGGCAATCAAAAGCTATCATTTTGCATCTCAGGTGACCATCATCATCTACCTGTCTGTTGTGGGGGCGCTGCTGCTGTACATGCTCTTCCTCCTCCTGGTGGATCCTCTCATCCGCAAGCGCGACGCCTACACGCAGCCTCTGCACAACGAGGATGATTCTGAGGTACGGCAAATCCTCTGCTCGCCACCAATCTCGGCTTCTCCACCTGCGGTCTTCTTTTTTAGGAGATGCGTCCGCAAGTGGACGGCAGCCTGGCCAGAGGAAACACGGTGCTGGAGCGGGTGGAGGGTGCGCAGCAACGCTGGAAGAAGCAGGTCCAGGAACAGCGCAAGACGGTCTTCGACCGCCACAAGATGCTCAGTTAGAGCCGAGCTTTAGAGCAGGTATCTTCTCTGTCACCAGCTGCACTTTCGCAAGTTCACCACACGGAATTCCAAGGCTTGACGCAAAAATAGACCCGCTCGAGATGATTGCGATGCTTAACCGACGAGCACGGCAGTGAGCAATTCCTGCATGTGCTTTACAGTAAATTTGTGGAAGATTGAAAGTCACTCATAGTTAGTATAAAAAAAAAAAGTTTATTGTTTATCAATATTAGTTAATAGTTTTACCATGACTGTATGATATATTCAACATTTTAATAACCGGCTAGCAACAAAAATGTGATGTGATTTTTCAAAACGGATAAAAACGTTTCTGTGCGCAAAACAAGACCTGGCTGAATCAATACAGCAAATATTTATCTTACATAATAAAATGATAGATTTTACTATTTATTGTTTTACACAAATATAATTTCATAATGGCTGAAAAGCGAAGCGTGGAGAGTCTCTTCCCCAAAGCACAATTAGAATAATAATTGCCAACAGCCTCACCGGTTTGTTCCAAAACAACTCTGGTGACACTTTTTTTTTGCTAGCCATGAAGCATTGTTTGAAGTTGTAGTTCGTTTGGTTCATATTAAGTTAGGCATATCATTTTGAATGTGTCCTTGTTTTTCTTCTCCTTTCTTTGGGTGATATCAAAATTGGGCAGTCAATGTATGGCCGTGATGTTTTAGCAAAATGACGGGTAGATTATAAATTGCTAGCACGTAAATGACCTTTCTTGTATTCAAAACCATTATTGCTACTGATGTGTTGACCGCAAATGTATTTATTATGATTGTTTTATTAGATATTTTTTTGTGGTTGATTTGATTGCCCTCGCTACTGAATTGTATGCATAGGCAGTTGTCTGTACGTTTGTCTTCATGCCAAATAAGAAAACACCGGTTAAGCAATTTTGGGTGTTTGTCGTGTGTTAAATTGCTCGTACCGAAAATGAACACTAGAGGGCAACACGCTGCTTGCCGTTAAAGAAGTTCTGATCGTCTTAATCCTTCTCTTTGCACGTTTAATTTGGAACCCATTTTGATTCTACGAGGTCAGTTTTTATTGAGGACCAAAACTGCAAAAATCAAAAATAAATTAATATGTGACAATAAAACCAAAATAAAAAATTCCATTGAAAAATCAAAATAAAACAAAGACATTAAAATCCATAAAAGTAAAAATAAACACAAAATGATTTTTCAATATAAAAATGAATGTAGAAATAGATAATCAATAAATAAACTAGATCTGCTCATTTCATGTCACAGTCAGTGCCAGCATGAAATGAGTGGTTGTGTTTTTTATATTTATTTAATTATTTGTAATATATTATTTATGTATTATTTATATTCTTGAGTTTTCTTTTTTTAAATAGGTTTTATTTTCACTTCATTATTTTTTATTTTGGCAGTTTTGGTCCTCCAGATATTTGCATGCAAACAAGATGGAACAAATGACACTTTTTGATTAACTTGTTTTTTAATTTGAATAGTTTTTAATAGTCGTACACTGCCCACAATTCACACAAACCAACACACTAAACACGAGTCACAAATGTAAACATTTGATCAGCCTTGGTCACCTCCCTTGCCCTGCCCAGACAACCCACCCCACCCCCCTTCAGTTCATCTCATCCCATCTTGCAGGTCGTCACCCCCCAAACCTTTTTACCATCCCCAAGCATGGCTCGCCGCTAGTTCACAGTCTAAAATTAAACTCCAGCAGGGCCAACTGCGCTTGCTGCCACTTGGCCGGCAGGTTTTCCAGTCAGAGGTCCTCAGCCAGGCGAGGCCCGCGGCTCCGCGGGAGGCACAAACAAACGCAATTATCAGCCTCAGGTTGGGATTATACAATCGGCGGAGCCATTTCTCTGGAATTGAGGCCCCGTGAGAATCTCCAGGATGGCGGCAAACTCGGACGCGTCCAAGCCGGTCATCATGAATGAAGAGGAGCTGAAGAGGAAGCAGCGGGAGAAGCTGAAGAAGTTACAGGCCACGGGGGGCAACCCAAGACCTGCTAGATCCCTCTTCCTCTTCACTCTTAAAAATCCCTTCCGCAAGGCCTGCATTAACATCGTGGAGTGGAAGTATCCTTTATATTATATTGGGACGTCAGGTGCCCGAACCATTTGGCAACTCGATCGAGCCGCTACGATTAAGCTGCTTTACACCAGCTGTTTGCCGAGATGTCAATCGCTAGCCCCCTTAAGCTCGCGTCAATTTGCCGTGTGACGTGCAAAGACTTGTGTTATTCCCTGGCAGCCCACGTCCATGCAGGCACGCAAGGCCATTCTGTTTAATGTGAAAATAGCGCTCAAATACTTCCACTATGTGTGACATGGCGCGCAGAATATCACTCAGCAGTCTCTGCGGGGACTTTCCTGCTTTTATTTTAGCCCCATGCCCATTCCGGGTTCAGACATCTTCCAGAACAGAATTAGCCGACAGCAATTGATGTATTTTCAGATGGCCCATATGCTACTCCGTTCATGAGTATGGATAAACTTTTGGATCAATAGATAGTCAGGGTCACGTTTTGCTGATTTCTTTACAGACTTCACTATTTAGGGCTTATTTATTGTGTGCAAAATATTTTACATTTAACATGGAAAGAAAGGGCCAATTTAGATTGTGAAGCCCATTATGTAAAAAGGAAAAAAAAAAAATCCCTCCACGTTCCGTTGCCATTTGTCGCCACATGCTCAACCGAGTCATGGGCACTTTTTATTGCACAAGTATAATCACATTGGTATGTCCCCCCGCAGGACATGTAGACCACAAGTGTGGGGGGGAGAAGAAAAAAAACATAGTGTGGTAACGTTTGACAAGAATGAGGAACAAGTCTGACTCATTTTGGCAGGCGTGCGTGTGTTTGGCTGCTTTGGACATATTCTTGGGCCACGCAGCTGTCCTGCTGCATCACAGCGGGGACATGATGCTGACCTGGCAGGCGAATTCTCTTAGTGAGCCCCCTACTGGTGGGAATGAGAAAGTGTCGAGGCCAATACTCCGTTGTGATGCAGCACATTGGGGGTTTTTCTTGGCTTGCCAAAGATAAGTTGATCTTTGTGAAATTAGCACCAAAACGAATTTAGGCCTAAAGCAGGGGTTCTCAATCTTTTGTCACCAAATACCACCTAAAAAAAAAAAATATTCCATCAGCACCATGATAGCCGTTATTCCTGACATATATATTTAGCCTCTTTGTATCTTTACGGACAGTTTAACTGTGATTAAAACTAACTAATCTCTTCAACTGTACCTGGAAGTCCCAATCATCTCACCTACAACTATTTTAAAATGAAGTAAACACAGTGAGCAGGTCACAGGATGCTTTGCTGTGGAATCTACCCCGCAGGACACCTCAATTCTCATCTTTAATCATTTTATTAATGTCTTCTATGACAGCCCAATAAACTTATCCAAGACAGACATGGCACGTCCAGTGACGTGGTGGGAGCTTAGGGCGGCAAATATCATCTGTTCTTATTTCTTTAGGGACAAAGTGCAATTCCCATCATCCTTGAGTAATAATCCTGAACAGCAGCATCCAGAACCTTTGAGATCATCATTTTATTGACCATCTTTGCAAACTGTATCGCCCTGGCCGTGTTCCTGCCCATGCCCGAAGAAGATAGCAATAACACCAATTCCAGCCTGGTAAGCGAGAATGATCGCTCCGTCGGGACCACTCGTGTCTCAAATGTGATTTGGCTTTGTACGCTGTTTTGGATGTGTTCAAATATGCGTGACTTAATCCACGTGGGTGCCATTCGTTAAGCTTGTCTGTGTGGTTTTGCATTGTTTGCTAGCATTAAGCTAGCCTAATTGTTTATATGGCATCCACGTGGGTGCTCGTCTATGGCATTTTGCATTGAGTGCTAGCATTAAGCTAGCCAAAGGCAAACATCCGTGGTTGTTTGATGTACAAAAGTTGTAATTCTCTTTGTTTTATGTGAACTTAATCTAGAAGTGGCGAGAAATAGCTCAAAGACCCTTTTTTGGAAGAATTATTGGTAACCTGCATGTCACAAAGTCGGTTGAGTTTACTGTCCATGCAGCGTTCATCAAGTTTTTGCTCGCAAGTCAAAGCAAAACCAAAAAGTGTCTCGTATCTACAAAAGAGATCTTTCTGATTCACAACCAAATGGATATCACAATACATAAATAAATTTATACTCATCTTGGGTATATCAGGGACTGACCCATTTGGCCAAATGCCTTCTCATTCCTCTGAGGTAACAAGAGCTGCGTTCTCTGGGAAGATCTGCATACACAAACCCAAATGACTCAAGAGAACTATAAAAATAGCTTTCAATCAATTTCGAGCTTTACTTGACGCAGAAGATCTTTAATTGGATAACTTTTTTTTTTTCCGCAGGAGAGTCTGGAGTACGTTTTCTTGGTCATCTTCACCTTGGAGTGCTTTCTGAAGATCATTGCTTATGGTTTTGTGTTCCACGAGGGTGCATATTTACGCAACTGCTGGAACATATTGGATTTTGTCATCGTCTTCATGGGGTAAGAAAGAACCTTTGATGCGTGACCACAGCAACGTATGGGAGCGCTCAGTGATGGTCCTTCTCCAGGTTGGTCACCTTTGCCCTGGATACCTTCAATACGATAGCAGGCGTTCCCATGGAGAAAGGCGGCGGCTTTGACATGAAGGCGCTGAGAGCCTTCAGGGTTCTGCGTCCCTTACGCCTCGTCTCCGGAGTTCCCAGTAGGAAGCAGTTGGCGATCACCTTTTATTGGACCTGAGGAGAACCTCTGTATCTTATTTGCATCCAGGCCTGCAGGTGGTGATGAACTCTATCCTGAAAGCCATGCTCCCTCTGCTGCACATTGCCCTGCTGGTCTTCTTGCTGGTCACCATCTACGCCATCATGGGACTGGAGCTCTTCAAGTGCAAAATGCACAAGACCTGCTATTACACGGGCACAAGTACGCGGCAACGACGAAAATGTTAGGATGAACTTTGACCTTGATTCTTGCACCGCTGCAGATATCTATTCAACAGCAGAGGGGGAGAGGCCCGCCCCCTGCGCTCAGGCCGGGAACGGACGGCGCTGCTTGATCAACGGCTCCGAGTGCCGGCCGGGCTGGGAAGGTCCCAACGACGGCATCACCCACTTTGACAACATCGGCTTCGCCATGCTCACAGTCTACCAGTGCATCACCATGGAGGGATGGACCAAAGTTCTCTACTGGGTTGGTCACGCGGCCATGTCTTTACCAATCCGCATTGCAAAAACTTTCCAGAACGCTACCGCACAAATATTCTTCATATTTTTTTAACATTTTTGTTTTGTTTTGTTTTTATCTACATTCCGGTATATATACTACACATATACATGCAAACACTACCGTACAAATATTTTTTATGTATTTTTTTTATATTGATTTTAAATATATTTTAATATATATATTTTTAATATATATTTTTGTTTTATTTTTACATACATAGTACCAAACACTACCATACAAATATTTTTTAATATATTTTTAAAAAATATTTTTTAATATATATATTTTTGGTACTACCGTAATTTTCGGACTATAAGTGGCACCGGAGTATAAGTCGCACCAGCCATAAAATGCCCAAAAAAGTAAAAAAAAAAACATATATATGTATATAATTCGCTCCTGAGTATAAGTCGCCTCCCCACCCAACCTATGAAAAAAAACGCGACTTATAGTCCGAAAATTACGGTAATTTTTATTTATTTTTAATTATTTTTTAATAATATATTTTTCACATATGCAACATTAAGAGAAGTCCTAACTTGTTTTCTAAAGCTGATGAATCGGCTAAGGTAAATGTGTGCAATGTCTTTCAGATCAACGACGCCATCGGAAACGAATGGCCTTGGGTCTACTTTGTTCCTCTCATTCTTGTGGGCTCCTTCTTTGTGCTCAATTTGGTTCTGGGCGTGCTCAGCGGGTACGCCGACTCAGAACTTCACGCCGCGATTTTCTCGACACGATTAAAAATGCTCTTCCTCTCCTCAGAGAGTTCACCAAAGAGCGGGAGAAAGCTCGTTCCCGAGGAGAGTTCCAGAAGTTGCGGGAGCGTCAGCAGCTGGATGAGGACCTGCACGGCTACATGGAGTGGATCACCCACGCTGAGGTCCTTGACGCTGACAGAGAGGGCCAAGGTCAGAGAACTGCAAATTGATTCCACTGTCCGTCAGTCTGTCCGTCTATCTGTCTAATGTAATCTACCCACTTATCCACTTATCCATCCATCCATCCATCCATCCATCCATCCATCCATCCGCTCGCCAGGTCTCCTGCCTCTGACCAGCGGCGATTCTGACACCGACAGCCTGTTCGACATGGAGGGCAAGAGTCGTGTGGTCTACTACTAGTGAGTAATCTTCGACTGTTGACCTGCACGTGTTGACGTAAACAACATTTCATTGTCCCCGCCACCGGCGTTGTTTTGGCATCCAGTCGCCTGGCTCGTCGCTGGAACCGCTTCTTCAGGATGAAGTGTCTGGTTTACGTGAAGACCAGAGCGTTTTACTGGTTGGTGATGTTCCTGGTGCTCCTCAACACGCTGACCATCGCCACGGAGCACCACCACCAGCCCGCCATGCTCACAACGATTCAAGGTCGAGCAACCCCCACGTGGACTCCTAAGGGACTCAGGTTCACATCCTTCTCTCTCCTGTCTGTCGGCAGACGTGGCGAGCCGCGTCCTCCTGGTGCTCTTTGTCATCGAGATGTTTGTGAAAATGTACGCGCTGGGACCCCGGGGGTATTTCATGTCGCTGTTCAACCGTTTTGACTTCTTCGTGGTGATTTGCGGCATCCTGGAGATGATCATGTTGTCGGTGGGAGAGGTCACCCCCCTGGGTTTCTCCGTACTCCGATGTATTCGGCTCCTCAGGATCCTTAAAGTCACAAAGTGAGTCTGGCAAACCACAAACACGTTACTCCTTAAACGCTGTCAAAAGTGGATTTGCACGGAATGATAAATAGAGAGAAATGACTTTTAATACTGAAAGGAATTTTTAATGAATTTATCCATGCATCAATTTTTTATATCCTCATTAGATGAAATTCTATAAGAATTATTATATTGAAATAGTTTTATTTAATATTCAATTCAATATTACTATAATGAAATATTTTTACTATGCTACCAGCTCAGTGGGACTTTAACTTTATTTTTTGTATTATATTTTTATAAATATTTTTCAGCAGTATTCCAACACCACTTTTCCCTTTAATCCCCATAATCTCATTTTCAGTGACCAAAAAAAATAAATAAAACTTGAACCAAATGACACAAAATGACCAATCTGTTGGTTAATATATATTTATATTTATATTATATTTATAAAAATCATAATTTGTTTGGAGTAGACAGCAACAGTTTATTGCCATGACCGTATAGAATACGTCAATGCCGCTGTAATGACTGAGAAACCCTCTAGGTGGTGCCATTGCATCCCTCTGCTTTTGAGATCAGCGCAACGAATCACGGCTGTCCTCTTCTCGCAGGTACTGGACCTCTTTGAGTAACCTGGTGGCCTCCCTGCTCAACTCTGTCCGCTCCATCGCTTCACTGCTCCTCCTCCTCTTCCTCTTCATCGTCATCTTCTCGCTGCTCGGCATGCAGGTGTTTGGGGGCAAGTTCAACTTTCCTGACAACAGGCCCAGACGAAGCAACTTTGATAACTTTCCTCAAGCCCTCATCAGCGTGTTCCAGGTGAGATGTTTTCCACAGGGTCCAACACGTTTGCTACTATAAGCCGTCGTGGTTTTCCAGATCTTAACGGGTGAGGAGTGGACGGCCATCATGAACAACGGCATCATGGCCTACGGCGGCCCGGTTTTCCCCGGCATTCTGGTTGCCATCTACTTCATCGTCCTCTTTGTCTGTGGAAACTGTATCCTAGCCGAAACTCCCCCGTGGGATATTCGAGCCAGTCAAAGATTGTTTTCCCGAACCCGATCCGAGCAGATATTCTTCTCAACGTCTTCTTGGCCATCGCGGTGGACAACCTCGCGGAGGCCGAGAGTCTGACCTCAGCTCAGAAGGAAAAGGCGGAGGAGAAGTTGAGGAGGAAGCTGCTGCGGTGAATCAATCATTGCAAAAAAAATCAAAGTGATCATCTGCACTCCTTCTTATCACGTCTTTGTGTGTAGGTCCAAAATGCCCGACAAGACAGATGAGGAGAGGGAGAGGCTCTCCAAGAAACTGGCTGAGCAGAGAGCCAAGATGGAGGGAATGCCGACCACAGCCAAGGTTCAGCTACCTTCAAACACACGCCACACTTGATGAGTCATCACCAACGATCATCTTGTTTCCTCAGCTCAAGATTGACGAGTTTGAGTCCAATGTCAATGAAGTGAAAGATCCTTTCCCGCCCGCCGACTTCCCAGGTACGCAATTCGTCGTCTTTGCAAGATCGCAGCCAAACTCTGTTTTTGCCTTCTCCAAGGCGACGATGAGGAGGAGGAACCCGAAATCCCCATCAGCCCTCGGCCGCGTCCCATGGCCGACCTGCAGTTGAAGGAGGAAGCCGTGCCGCTGCCCGAAGCCAGTTCTTTTTTCATCTTCGGCCCGCAAAACAAGTCTGTAGCGGACGCCTTTGCGCAAATGCCGATTGGCCATCTCGCTGATTGGACGTTCTCTCGTTGTTTTCACCGATGGGGCTCAGGTTCCGCAAACTGTGCTACAAGATCATCAACGCCTCGTCTTTTACAAATCTGATCCTGCTCTTCATCCTGCTGTCCTCCATCTCCCTGGCAGCCGAGGACCCCATCGATCCGAATTCTTATCGAAACCAGGTGCCGAGCTCTTTCGGTGTGAAAGCGCCGCCAAAGCCGTTTGACAAAATCCGAGCGACGTCGTTGCCTTCTGCCTCTCGTCCCGCAGATTTTGGCCTACGCCGACATCGTCTTCACGACTGTGTTCACCATTGAGATTGTGCTGAAGGTAAGAGTGGATGGATGGATGGATGGATGGATGGATGGATGGATGGATGGATGGATGGGTGGGGTTGGATGGATGGATGGATGGATGGATGGATGGATGGATGGATGGATGGATGGATGGATGGATGGATGGATGGATGGATGGATGGATGGATGGATATTAATTGCAACTTTTCCACGGCAGATGACAGTTTATGGCGCATTCATGCACGAGGGCTCGTTCTGTCGCAACTCCTTCAACATCCTGGATCTGATTGTGGTCGGAGTCTCGCTGCTCTCGATGGGCATGGAGTGAGTACGCCCGTGTGACCTGCCGTGGGAAACATCACGTTGTCATTGTTGCCTGCGTCGTTTGCGGTGTCCAGATCCAGCGCCATCTCAGTGGTGAAGATTCTCAGGGTGCTCAGGGTGCTGCGGCCTCTCAGGGCCATCAATCGAGCCAAAGGCCTCAAGGTCTGCGCTTAGCGTCACGCTAACTCGCTCGCCATGGGAGCTTTCCTTCTAACTTTCCTTTTTTCGGTGCAGCACGTGGTCCAGTGTGTATTTGTGGCCATCAAAACCATCGGAAACATCGTCCTGGTCACCATGCTGCTAAATTTCATGTTTGCCTGCATAGGAGTGCAACTTTTCAAGGTTGGTGACGTCGCCCGCCATCTTGCTAACATCTAGCTAACTTGGGTTCTTTTTTACCACAGGGGAAATTTTACAGCTGCACGGACGTTTCCAAAATAACAGAGGAGGAGTGCCAGTAAGGCAAATATCCGTTTGGCTTTGGAAATGCACCGATGGTTCACTCGTGGCTTTCTGCTCACAGGGGATTCTACGTGAAGCACATTGAGAACACTCTGCAGGACACGGTGGTGGCCAAACGGGAATGGCTCAACAATGACTTCAACTTTGACAACGTCCTGTACGGCATGCTGGCGCTCTTTACCGTTTCCACCTTCGAGGGCTGGCCCAAGTACGTGTCGACGCGTCGTCGGGTTGCGTACACGCGTAGAAGTTAGTTCAGAAGGTATAACTCGTCGGCAGACTCCTGTACCGAGCCATCGACTCGGACGAAGAAGACATGGGCCCCGTCTTCAACAACCGGGTGGACGTGTCCATCTTCTTCATCATCTACATCATCCTCATCGCCTTCTTCATGATGAACATCTTTGTGGGCTTCGTCATCGTCACCTTCCAGGAGCAAGGCGAGCAGGAGTACAAGGATTGCGAGCTGGACAAGAACCAGGTGCGCTGCCGCCGCCGCCGCCTTTAAGCCGCCATGTGACCCGATCTCTGTTGCCTTTTTTAGCGTCAGTGCGTGCAGTACGCCTTGAAGGCCCGACCGCTGAGGTGCTACATCCCCAAAAACCCCTATCAGTACCGGGTCTGGTACATCGTGACCTCCTGCTACTTTGAGTACCTCATGTTCTTCCTCATTATGCTCAACACTTTGTGCCTGGGGATGCAGGTAGGTCAGTTTGCTTCCACGTCCAAAGATAGAAATGAGACTTTGAGAATTTGCAGATTGACTTTTTTTTTTTTTTTTTTTTTAAATGAGAGCCAGCCGATGTCAAAAGTTGTGTGTGTCTGTCTGTGTGTGTGTTTGCTTTTCAGCACTGCAACCAGTCCGACCACGTGACCAAGCTGTCGGACATTCTCAACTTGATCTTCACGGTGCTCTTCACGGTGGAGATGATTCTCAAGCTCATGGCCTTCAAAGCAAAGGTGGGTTTTCTTCTGGGCCGATGGGGCCCGACCCCCCCCCCCCCCCCACCTATCCTGAACGGATGCCTCTTCGCAGGGTTACTTCGGAGATCCCTGGAACGTGTTTGACTTCATCATCGTCATCGGAAGCGTTGTGGACGTCATCCTGAGCGAAATAGACGTGAGTAAATGGCGCTCGGGTGTTCAACGGGAGGTTCCCGGCCATTGACTCTCTGTCTGTGTGTATTCGATGCTGCGAGCCAGATGCGTATAAGCGCGGCCCCGATCGGTGCCGGTACAACTAGTTGGCAGAATCTGGTCAGTAATGCGGTTGGCCGTCCGTCGTAAGCACCACCACCGCCGCCGCCATCCTCCAGAGCAGCATCTCTATTCTGTCACCCACCGCCATGTCACTCCCATCATTGCCACAATTCTCCTCCATTTGGAATGTCCACGTGTGTCGAGTCAACAGCGCTGATTGACTTTTTTTTTTTTTGGTCACCGTATGTGATGACGCAATTTCTGCAGGTTTTCACGGCCTCTCACGCACGGACACGCTTTTGGGCCGCTTTTCAACCACGCCTTTTTTCTGCCTTTCCACACGCCTCGCTCACCTTGCCCTTTCTGGTCTACATCTCACTCATCACCTGTGTCTCCTTTGCAGAGCGCCCTGGCCGCCAGCGGAGGACTGTACTGTCTCCAAGGCTGCGCTGTAAATATCTGGCCACCTCTGCTCCATGCTGTGTCCTCTTTTGCACGCTCGACTAATTGTGTCCATTTGTTTTGCAGGACACCAATCCCATGCAAGCAATCGCGGTAAGCGGCCATCGTCATCAACCACGTCTGCATTTACGCAAAGATTGACAGCGAGCATTGTCCAGGCCTCGGAGAACGCTTCGGTTTCCATCACGTTTTTCCGACTCTTCCGCGTCATGCGGTTGGTGAAACTGCTGAACCGCTCTGAGGGCATCCGAAACCTCCTGTGGACCTTCATCAAGTCCTTCCAGGTGCGTTCCTCGCGTTCAAGCGCAAGCGAGCTAAGCCTCATCTCGTTCCGCTCTTCAGGCTCTTCCTCACGTGGCTCTGCTCATCGTCATGCTCTTCTTCATCTACGCCGTGATCGGGATGCAGGTGAGCAAGCTGGAGCGCTGGCTTCCGCATCAGAACATGCTCAACTCATTTAAACACGTTTTAGATTTTCGGAAAGATCGCCTTAGTGGACGGCACGGAAATCAACCGCAATAACAACTTCCAGACGTTCCCTCAGGCGGTTCTCATGTTGTTCCGGTGAGTTCTCGCCGAGCGTTGGGCGCTTGCGTAAACGGCCGAGCACGCTGAAGATTTGATCTGCAGATGCGCCACCGGAGAAGGTTGGGAGGAAGTTATGATGGCGTCCATGTACGGGCAAAAGTGCGACCCCAAGTCTGACTTTCAGCCTGGAGAAGAGTTCACCTGCGGCTCCAACTTCGCCGTCTTCTACTTCCTGAGTTTCTACTGCCTCTGCGCCTTCCTGGTTAGCGATCCACGATCGCGATTGGCCGCCGGCTCGGCAAGACAGCTTTTAACAATACGTTTTGCCACCTTCTGCAGATCCTCAACCTGTTTGTCGCTGTCATCATGGACAATTTTGACTACCTGACACGTGATTGGTCACTGCTGGGTCCACACCACCTGGATGAGTTTAAGAAGATTTGGGCGGAATATGACCCAGAGGCCACGTAAGCCACGATGACCCCCCCAAAAAAAGACATATCTGGATGAAATGCCTTGAGAGGAGAACTCGATCTGAGCAAGTCCAACTTTTCGTTGAGGTTTCGGAGCATTTGTGTTGAAGGTGTTTGTGTGCTCGGCCAGAGGCAGAATCAAACATCTGGATGTGGTGACGCTGCTGAGACGCATCCAGCCTCCGCTGGGCTTCGGGAAGTTCTGCCCTCATCGTGCAGCCTGCAAGGTACGCGCTGGGACACTGTCTATTTAAAAAAAAAAAAACTTTATTCAACGGCACGTGTATAATCCTTACGTTCACATCAAATATGAATGTTAAAAAGAGAAAAAAAGTTTCTTTCTTCATACAGGAGGTGACAAAAGAAAGTGATTTATTGTAAAATACTATTTATGAGAGCTCACCCTTCAAGAAATGAAATCAACTCCAATCAACCAAATCTTGTGGTATACTGCCATCTGCTGGTTGGTTTGTGTCACTGCAGTTGTCAAATAACCCAGTGATTTTGTATTATAAAAACTCGGATTTTATTGTATGTTGACGGAAGCCCTTATCAAGAACGAGCATAGACGGGGACGTGGGATGACGATATTTTGAACGACAATGGATTTTTAGTATAGTGCCCACCTTTGACCTTGTGGCCCCCGTGCCTCAACCAGTAGCGTGGGTCGTCCGTAAACCAGATTAATGATTAACAATTAATTGAGAAAGCGTTCTTAATCGAAGTACATGTTAAATCATTGAATAAATAATAAAAAGAAAGATTATTATAGTAGAAGATATATTTAATTAAAATTGACAAAATAAAAACATTGTGGAGGAATGGGAATGGATTTAAGTGATTTTAAATTATTCAACTCAAACTTAGGTGGAATAAATGTAAAGAATCCCATGTTGCTAAGTATCATTTGTGTCGGCAGCGCTTGGTCGGCATGAACATGCCGCTCAACAGTGACGGCACGGTCACCTTCAACGCCACCCTCTTCTCCCTGGTCAGGACAGCCCTGAAGATCAAAACAGAAGGTGGAGCTCGCCGACGCTTTTCACAGTCGCGTGTGTTTGTTGACCTTGATTTCTCCTGAGCAGGAGACTTCGAGCAGGCCAACGAGGAGCTTCGAGCCATCATCAAGAACATCTGGAAGCGAACGAGCATGAAGTTGTTGGATCAGGTCATCCCTCCCATAGGCGGTGAGCACGCCGACGCCATTCCAGCTGTCCAGAGGCCTTTCGGAGGCTGACCGCGCCTCCACTTGCAGATGATGAGGTCACCGTGGGAAAATTCTACGCCACTTTCCTACTCCAGGATCATTTACGAAAGTTCCTGAAACGCCAGGAGGAGTACTACGGATACCGGCCAACCAAGAAGAACGCCTCCGGCCCCGAGATCCAAGTAAGTCGGCCCAAGGGCTTCAGAGGCTCTAGAAGTTTCCTTTGGTGGCATGCCTCCTCTTCTGGATCCCGCAGGCCGGTCTCAGGGCTATTGAGGATGAAGTGGCTGCAGAAATGCACCGAGCAATTTCGGGAGACCTGCACAATGAGGATGAAATGGAGAGAGCCATGCAGGAAGCTGGGGAGGAACACATTTACCAGGTGAAAGAAAATGTTCCTCACAAGACTGACAGGAAGCACAATACTAATCTCACTGAAAGTAGCTTTCACTCTTTAGGCTCATGTTTCAAACTAGGGCTTCAAACTAGGGTTAGGGCTTCAAACTAGGGTTTTAAAACGCGAACACTAGTTTGGAACAATTGTTTGAAACCCAAACCCTAGTTTAAAACACTACTTTAAAACCATAAACCTAGGTATAAACCCTACTTTAGACCCAAAACCTAGTTTTAAACCCTATTTTGAAACTCTAACCCTAGTTTTAAATGCTACTTTGAAACCCTAACCCAAGTTTTATACCCTACTTTAGACCCTAACTGTTGTTTTAAACCCTAACCCTACTTTGAAACCCTAAACCTAGTTTTAAACCCTACTTTGAAACGCTAACCCTAGTTTTAAATGCTACTTTGAAACCCTAACCCTAGTTTGAAACCCTACTTTGAAACCCTAACCCTAGTTAGAGATACAGTTACTGCCTGGATACATTTTGGGAGCACATTGTGGCCAGAATTAAACTTTCTTGCCCATACGTCTGTAGATTGTTAGATTTAACAAATGTTAAGGTGTAGAATTGTCCAAAAAAAATCCCATTGATCAATGTATCCCAATATTTTTGCTGTTCCTTGTGAAGTTTGATTGACAATGTTGACACGTACAGCGTACACACGGCTTGTTTGGAAATCGAGTAGAGCCGTTCGCCGCGGAGAACGTCAACGCTCCGCCGCCGCACATGACCAACCAGAGGCCCCTCAAATTCTTGGAAAACCAGCCCGAGTCAACACTCCCTTCGCCTGCCACCGAGCCCGTTACGAACTTTGCGCCGCCAACGGCTCCCAAAAGCAACAGCAACAACAACGCCTTTGCAGAGTGAGCGTCCGACATGTGTCCTCAGATGAGACCACTGACATCCAGCGGCTGATGAGAAGCTTCTTGCTCTTTTTCAGATTGGGACTGCAAAGACAAGGTAGTGCCGAAGAACTTGACAGCCCCGCTGAGGATGCAGGAGCAGGTACACAATTGTAGCTGAATAGCTTCAAGTAAGAAGATGTTGATTTGATGTCTTCACCCTTGTAGACAATCTGCACCCATGGGACTTCACAGTGAGAACGGACCAAACGCAGGTAACGTGGACAGCCGGCCCGCGTGCGCCATATGAAGCAAAAAGAAATGAAAAGCGTCTTCTCTTTCCAGTTCCCCTACGAACCCAGGCTCGCCGACAGTCCGACCTCGGCCTATGACCAAGTGAGCGGCTTCGAAAGAGGCTTTTCCTTTGCCGTCCATTCTCGGTCCATTTGGGAATCAACTGCTTTGCTTTTGTCTCCCAGGCCAAGAACGAGACAGTTGACGAGACGCACGCCACCATCGAGGACCTCGAGGGTGCGGCCCGGGCTATCCTCAAAAAGAAGCGGCGTGTCCCCGTACCTCCGCCAAGTCAAACAGAGCGTCCCGACCCGGCCGTGAGGAAGAAGAAACGCCCCATCGCCGCAACTCCCTCCTCTCATGGTCCGCACGGAGCTGAGCCGCCTGAAGCCGACTCCAACGTTTAGAGGCGCGGCCACGCGTGTGCTTATCACATGACTTCTTTTTGGGGGCGGCTCCGTCCTGAAGGACGACTCGGCCTGGGCTTCAAGTCAAATGTGCCCCGAATGGCTCTCTGTCGTGTTCAAGTCTTGATTTGTGGTGGCCAGCCCAAGTCTTCCTGTAAACAATCAGCAAAGTTCTCCACATTGGCAACAACCTTCAAAGTGGAGCATTTGCCAGTTGCTCTCAATTCAAAATGGCTAAAGAGATCAAGTGAATTCATTCATTCATTCCAGCCTCAACGTGTCATCATCATCTAACATTAAAGACCCTGCAAAGTGAAAACACGTTTGAAGATAATTGCTGCAAATGTGAAAACTCGATGTAAAAGTTCCAAACAACCAACTTTTCTAAATATTAGCTCGTATTCTGATTCGGCGGCCACATTTTGGTCAGTTTCTGGTGAAAAGTAATGATAGGAAGATGAGGCTTCAAATTTGCTTCATGAACCAGTTGTATTTTATTTACTCCACTAGATGGCACTGTTGACATGAATAAAGCTGTTTTAGAAATGGCGAGTATACTTTTAACCCCAAAGTTGAACAGAGAGGACTGAAAAAATTACAACTGCTTCATGAAACATATTTAAAGCTTCACTAGTGAAAAGAAAAAGTGACACATTGCAAGTGATGAGTGACTGGTGTCCCTAATAAATTGCCATGGCTGTGAGTTTGCTTGGATACCTCAGCAGAGTTTCTCCTTGTAAAGTGAGCCCCTCTTTAAATAGTCCCAACGGGCAGAGTGTTTGTGGAACGGAATGTCCGAGTCCTCATTTTGAAAGTGTCTTGAAGCTGCAGTGCGATTCAAAACAAAGATTGATTTGTCAAATAAAGAATGAGAGGATTCGAAAGAATTCAACTTTTATTTGAAGAAAGCAAAGCAGTCGATAAAAGACACGGAGAGGAAATTGCCTCACGCTTTCGTTTTGTCTAGCAGACATTCCGAATTTGGCTCGGGGGGTTAATAGAAACACATTGCTGATATTTTTGTCGTTTTTCTTTTTGTGACGACTGTTGTCTTTTCAGTGAACGAGAGGAAGGCATTCGTTCTTTTCAGTTCATATGACTTCAACCAGTAGGTGTCAGTAATGTCCATTGAAGCTGGTCCCACCTCGCCGTAAAACCAAACGAAGAAGAAAATGACTTAACTTCCCGTTCACGAACGAGTCGTGAATTGCATTTCCCGTTCACCAACGAACGACTCTGTGAGTGAACGACTCTGTGAGTGAACGACTCTGTGAGTGAACGACTCTGTGAGTGAACGACTCTGTGAGTGAACGACTCTGTGAGTGAACGACTCTGTGAGTGAACGACTCTGTGAGTGAACGACTCTGTGAGTGAACGACTCTGTGAGTGAACGACTCTGTGAGTGAACGACTCTGTGAGTGAACGACTCTGTGAGTGAACGACTCTGTGAGTGAACGACTCTGTGAGTGAACGACTCTGTGAGTGAACGACTCTGTGAGTGAACGACTCTGTGAGTGAACGACTCAGTGAGTGAACGACTCAGTGAGTGAACGACTCAGTGAGTGAACGACTCAGTGAGTGAACGACTCAGTGAGTGAACGACTCAGTGAGTGAACGACTCAGTGAATGAGTGATTCGCATTTCCAGTTCATCGCGAGAACGGATCAGTGAGGGAACGAATCCTGACTTTCGCGGACGAGTCAATGGGTCAACTGCCTTCCTTCCCGTGAATCAACGGATCAGTGCCTTCCTTCCCGTGCATCAACGGAGATTATGCTTCTCTTTGGGTAATCTTGATTTTATAACATTTATAGTAGTTTTTAAACAACGTGTAGGCATATATACGCCTAAATATTGTTATTGTACCTAATCACAGGCCACTTCAATAGGGAAAAAGCTTAAGTGAAAGTGAAAAGTGCCACACCCGCCCTCACCCCCACCTCCTGATTGGCTGTTTGATCTGTGACGTCACTTGGACACTCTATTAGGTACACCGCCATCTTCAAGTGTACCTAATAACAGGCCGCTTTATTAGGGAAATATCATGGTCAAAGGTCACAGGTGTCAAGCGCTAGTCCCCGGGGCCGCGTTCCAACATGTTTACCAAGTGACCCTCGTTAAGCGCACCTGCGTGAAAAGTTTTTGGTCACTTTCACGTCCTGCAGGAGCTAAAACTTTTCACGCAGGTGCGCTTAACGAGGGAATCACACGGACACTCCATTAGGTACACCGCCATTTTCAAGTGTACCTAACAACTGGCCACTTTATTAGGGAAATATCATGGTCAAAGGTCACAGGTGTCAAGCTCTCGTCCTCGGGGCCGCGTTCCAACATGTTTTCCAAGTGACCCTCGTTAAGCGCACCTGCGTGAAAAGTTTTTGGCCACTTTCACGTTCTGCAGGAGCTAAAACTTTTCACGCAGGTGCGCTTAACGAGGGAATCACACGGACACTCTATTAGGTACACCGCCATTTTCAAGTGTACCTAACAACTGGCCACTTTATTAGGGAAATATCATGGTCAAAGGTCACAGGTGTCAAGCTCTCGTCCTCGGGGCCGCGTTCCAACATGTTTTCCAAGTGACCCTCGTTAAGCGCACCTGCGTGAAAAGTTTTTGGCCACTTTCACGTTCTGCAGGAGCTAAAACTTTTCACGCAGGTGCACTTAACGAGGGAATCACACGGACACTCTATTAGGTACACCGCCATTTTCAAGTGTACCTAATAACAGGCCAGTTCATTAGGGAAAAATCATGGCCAAAGCTTAAGTGAAAGTGAAAAGTGCCACACCCGCCCTCACCCCCACTTTCTGATTGGCTGTTTGATCTATGACGTCACACGGACACTTTTTTTAGGTACCTAATAGCTTCATTTTTCTGTACGTGTCAAGAATGTGTATTTTGACCACTTGCTCTTTATTTTGGGGGACTCCAACACATATTACACATATACATATTGTCATATAAAGCAGATAACCAAATGTCAGATTTTTGTTTTGATGCCCAAAAAATAAAAGCAAGGAATAAAACACCAGACAAGTTTTAACAGGTTTTAATGTTTATTAAAATAATAATAATAATAAAAGTACATTTCAAACCAGCAATCTAATGTGAAATTGCAGTAGATATATTGGATAACAATATTTAGGCGTATATATGCATACACTTTATTTAAAAACTACTAAGTGTTATAAAATCAAGATTACCTAAAGAAAAGCATAATCTCCCCGTTGTTCCATAACGGCACATCCTTTCATGCAATAAAGTTAGCCGTTAGCTTGGAGAAAACGCGCATGAAAGAAGTGGTGTTTCAGTGAGTGTTTTTTTCTTTCCTTGGCAAATCGTAAATCGCCATTCTGGCTTACATAGTTCACGTAACACGTCCGCTGATGCACGGGAAGGAAGGCAGTTGATCCATTGACTCGTTCGCGAACGGGCTAGTCAGGATTTGTTCCCTCACTGATCCGTTCTCGCGATGAACTGGAAATGCTGATTCGTTCACTCACTGAGTCGTTTGTTGGTGAAGGGGAAATGATATTCACGACTCGTTCGTGAACGGGAAGTTACGTAATTTTCTTCTTCGTTTTGTGGCGAGGTGGCACCAGCTTCCATGGGCATTACTGACACCTGCTGGTTGAAGTCATATGAACTGAAAAAAGAACGAATCACTTTCGGAAATGATTCGGTCACTCTCGTTCACTGAAAAGATTGCTTAGTTGTGTGTGTTATTGAACTTAAAAAAAAAAAAAAAAAAAAAAAGGATCAGTGTGTGTGTGTGTGTGTGTGTGTGTGTGTGTTGTGTTTGTGTGTGGGGGGGACGATTCGCTGAACGATTCATTTGAACGAATCTTTTGAGTGAACTGATTCTAAAAATTTAGTTCACTTAAAAAAACTAGAAAGCACATCACTAGGGCCGATCGCACCATGATGACATCAAAGTTGTGAAAATCTGCAGATGAAAACACTTTAATTTCCAGGTGACACTTGTAAATACAAACTAGAAATCAAAAGGATAATGTTGGAGTCAGACAACCTGGTTCTGAGTGTCAACTCGACAACCACTAACTACGACTACTACAAAAAATATAAAGAAATCCCACAGTAGCATATACATTATAAAACAGGAAATATCACACTACAGGATACAGAAGAAAATGAAGGAATGAAAGTTTTTGGAGTTTCTACTCGTGACGGGAAATCTTGTCCTACTCGTTGGGATTGGGGTTGGCGTCAGGATACTGAGAGAGGTCAAAGGTGAGCACTTTGCTGATGACGCAGTCTCCTTGCTGTGGACGAGAAGGAAGGAAAGAGTCACGAGATGCAGCGCGGAACTTAAAATCAAAGAGGTCGATATTCACTAATAGGAGCACGGTTCCTGGCAGATTTTTGAGAATTGCCAATTTTACGCTTGCACCACAACAAGATAGGAGCCAGAGAAGCTCCCCATACAAGTCACTCTTCCTACAGAACAATAAATTCTTGTTGTGTGTATCGTAAATTTTATTTATGGTTCAGATGATTAAAAACAAGTAAAAATATATTGAAGTAAAAATATATTAAATATATTTAAAAATGACATAAAAGTATCATCAATAACCAAATAAATAAATAATAATAAAAAAAGTTGATATAGTCAATGACCCCAGAGAAGAGAAATATAGTTGTGCGTTCAAATGACAGTTTGAAGGTTTACAATTAGCGTAACTTTTTGTGTTTGGATTTTGAAAATCGGAGGCATCTTTTATCAAGACACGCGTGTTCAAGTGCAGAATATCCTCACACTATGAATATTGAAGAAAAAAAAAAAAAAGAGGCGTCTAAAGAAAAGCTACACACCTCAGGATAGACGCCGATGAGCGAGTCGGCTTTGGTGTAAAACTCCTCCTTGAGGGAGATGACGATGGCCTGGAAGTTCTCCACCGACTGGTCTTTGATGTAATTGGCCACCTTGGAGGGCGAAACAGAAATTTCATTTGCAGTCCCGACGACGACACACAATGACGACGAGGACGGACCTTGCCGATGTTGGTGTTGTCGAGAGCGGCGTCGATCTCGTCCAGCACGAAGAAGGGCGCCGGTTTGTAGCTGAGGGTGAAAAAAAAGTTAGCTTGAAGCAAGAGTTGAAAACTGCCACCTTGCTCTCACCTGTGAATGGCGAAGAGGAGAGCCAAGGCCGCCACCGTCTTCTCTCCTCCGGACAGGTTGTCCATTGGCCGGAACCTCTTTCCGGGAGCCACGCAGTTGTAGTTGATGCCGTCCAAGTAGGGCTCCTCGGGATTTTCTGGGCCGAGGAATGCCTATGAGAGGAACGAGAGAAGCTGATGAAGAATTTTGGATGCTTGCCGTTCCCAAATATGAGGTGAGAGCGCCAATGACCTGCGCGCTGCTGTTGCGTGAGAGAGCCTTGTAGATCTCGTCGATGTTGTTGGCCACGGACTCAAAGCAGGTATTGAAGCGATCGAAGCGTTCCTTCTTGATCTGCTCAAAGGCCTGCTTGGCCTTCTTGGCCCTCTTACGAGCAGCCTCAAACTCTGGGCGCGGGAAAAAAAGGGGTGAGCGTCACACGTGGAGCTCAAAACGGGCTTTTGGACTCACCGTCGCTGGTCTCTTGGAACTTGTCCCTGACGCTCTCCAGCTTCTCCATGGCCTTCATATTGGGGGCGCTGATCCTCTGCAGGATGCTCTGCTGCTCGTTCAGACGCTGCTGGAGCGTGTTGGTCTCCGCCTTTATCTCCTCCTCGGACAAGGTGTCCTGCAGGAATTTCAGAATCGATTTGTAATTTTCTAATTGTTACCTAAGAAAGCGTCTCAGCACTTGTGTACATCACGACACACGCCACGGAGGCTACCTTGAGATCTTCAGTCAGGTTACTGTAGTCGATCTCAATGAGAGCCTCTTTGGCCAGAACACTGCTGGACGTCCTCTGGCTGCTCGACTCCTCTGTCTGGGAGCTCCCCTAAATACGCAAATGAGAGAAGATGGCGGCGGTGGTCCCAAAAGACGAACGACCGCGCTCCGGCTCGCCTCGCCTGCCCTACCTCGCCCTGGCTGATGTCGTCCATGGTTCCCGAGCGAAGCGGCAAGCGGATGTCCTGCATTTTGCAGGCCTGCAGCAGGTTGTGGCGGTCGCTGCGCTTCTGCTCTAGTTTGGTCTCGATGGCCGTCACTTCCTTCTGGAGTTGCGTCAGCTCCCTGGGAAACGGCGACGTGAGTTCTCGTAGCGCCGGCCAAACGTCTCGGCTCGCGGCAAGAGCTTACTTGTTGGCGCCGCCCAGTTTCTTGCGGATCTCCTCCATGTCGCGGTTCTTGTCGTTCACTTCGGATTTCTTGGTGAGGTGCTGGTTCTTCAGGTCTTGCAGCTGAGCCATGGTCTCATCGATGATCTTCATATGCCTGTGCTCCTCCTGGCACAAACAAAAAGACCAAATAGGAAGCGCGTGAGCCAGGAAAGCAAAAAGGAGAAATGAGCCGTACCTTCTTAAGTCGTTCGATTTCAGCCTCGTCCTTCTTGACCGTCTGCTCCCACATCATGACCTTCTCCTGGTCCTCCTTCAGCTGGTTCTTCTCATAGTCCACCTGAATTCCTAGGCGGGTTTTCTGGGTCTCAAACTCGAGACTGAGAAAATAATTCAAGCAAGATCAGTCAAGTGACTTGACAACAAGCAGCGATTCTTGATCCTCTGTGAAGAAGGATGAAGACGAGTGCACCAGAGTTAGCTTACCGCTTCTTCGCGATCTCATTCTGCCTCTTCACCTTCTCTTCCTCAAACTCTCGGATGTTCCTCACTCCAATCTCCTTGCAGAACTCAATGAAGACCTCATCTTCCACCTGAAGAACATCGAGACGCGTCAACACCCCGGCCGGCGACTTAAGACGAGCGAGAGCCGCTAGCTAGCTCACCAGGTTCATGCGGTCCCTGAGGTCAGTGATTTCGCGCTCGCGCGACTGGATGATCCTTTTGATCTCGTTGATGCGAGGGCCAAAGTTTGCCAGCTCGCTCTCCAACTTGGACTTCTCCTGCGGGGGGACACGAGCGTGTTCACAAGGAAGAGGAGGCAAGGGAGGAGGAAGGATCAAGCTTACCTGCATGTTTAGCGAGAGGTGGCGTGTTTTGGTCTGCTCCAGGTCACTCTGGGAATACTTGAGCCTCATCTGCAGGCCGTGTGCCTGCGACTGCACCTGACGCAGCTCCGCCTCTTTCCGCTTGGCTTTCATTTGCTCCTGTAAAGCAAAGCATTGCTAAATGTTTTGCTTCATTGACATGAAGACATTTGTTCTCCAAAACCAAAAGTGGTTGCAAAATAAATGTCTCCAAAGAAGGATGAGCCAAATGACCTTGAGCTCATCAGTAAGTTTCTCCTTCTTCTCTTTGAGCTTGTCCACTGCTTTTTCATCCCAGCGTCTGGCCTTGGCCTTCAGGTCGCTGGCTCCTCCTGAGATGACTCCGGATTTTTGGAAAAGGGTTCCGTCCAGGGCCACGGTCTGGATGTGTGCGGACAAGCAGAAGATGGGGAAAATTCGGAGCTGAAAAGGCCCACACGGGGATAGCAGAACATTTGTTTCTATCTTGTGGCCCGGTCCGGTACCTTGTGCCTGTACGGGCCTCCGAAGGCAATCCTCCTGGCGTCCTCTACGTTATCGCACACCAGAGCGTTGCCGCAGGCGTACTGCAGCGCTTTCTTGATGTGAGGAGGCTCGTAACGAATCACGTCAATCACCAGCTTGGCTCCACGCAGCTCTCGAAGTTTCTCGTCAGTTGGCTTCACCTGTCGTTGGGCAAAAAAAAAAAAAAGTCGACATCAAGGCAAGTAAAAAATATATTTTCATACAGTCACAGAAAAAACTATCTTTTTTTTTTCAGCGACCCAACAACAACAATCGTCCGTTCACCTCCAGGTAGTCGAGAGGCAGGAAGGTCTCCGGCTCTCCTCTCTGCTCCTTGATGTACTGGATACAATCTCTTCCCGTCTTCTCGGAATCAACAATGATGGCGTCCATGTTCTTTCCCAGAACTTTGGTGACAGCGATCTGATATTTCTTCTGAGTGGGCTGGCACAAGTCAATCAGACGGCCATACTGCAAGAAGAAGAACGGCATCAGCGGTGTCGCCTGACTTTTGCGTGGGAGCACCCGAGGCGATTCCTCACCACTGAGCCGGGGTAGAGTCGCTTGATGCTCTCCATGATTTCAGCCTTTCGTTGCTGTCGACTGTTCTCCTGCCTGTCGATCCTGGCGTCGCCGAGCTGCTCCATGACCTTGGTGGAAAAAAAACACAACCATGGTGACATTTTGAACACGCGTGACAGAGCGTGCCAACGTAGCTACCTGGTTCAGCTCCATGTTGATCTCATCAATCCTCCTCTTGGCCATTTCCACTTCCTCAGTCAGTTCCTCCTCCATGCGTTTCTGCTCATCCAGAGACTGCCTGCGTAGAGGAAGCCCGGCTGAGTGAATGAAGCGATACAATTCAAAGAGCTTCTTACAGAACGGCCGAGCCCACCTGCTGGTAGTGATGTAATCCTCCAATTTCTCAATTCGCTTCTGGTTCTCCTCAATCTCACGAATCTTCTGTTTGATTTTGGCCTGCAAAAGGGGTTGGTGACTCTTTGTAGTTGCTCAAATGGTGCAAGGGCGTCGTCTTTTACCTCCGTCTCCACTTTCTTCCTCTCCTCCAAGTCAAGGCGGTCCTGGTCAGCTTTCTGGTCCCGGTTGAACTTCTCCAACTCCTGCGCCAACGTGGCTGCACGTTTGCTGGCCTCCTCCTTCAGTCGATGGTACTGCTTGACCTGCAAGTGCAACGCCGCGTGGCTATTTCAAGTCTTTTCCATTAGGTCATATTTTGGGGGCGGGGCTTCCGATTTGTTGAAACCGAGTCAAATGGAAAAGTGACAAAATTCAAGTACCTGGTTCTCCTCCAGGGTTAGGTCTTGGCCCTGGCTCTGCGCTTCCTCCTCCATGCGCTCCTCAAAATCTTGCTTAGCGAGCTCCACCGCTTTCATCTCCTTGTCCAGCTCATCCATGTCCGCCTTACGCTTTTTGTACATCTTCTGGGCGTTCTGCAACGATTTACGGGCCGCCTCGAGCTTCTTGATCTTGTGCGACGTGTTCTCTTTGGCCTTGATGTACTGCGGCCTTTTTTGGTTTAGCTCAGAGTCCTTCTCTCTGGGAGGGAGGGGGGTGGGGTGGGGGGCAGAAGTTGAGCAATCGGTGAGATGCGAGCCAAACGGGAAAGCGACTTCGAAACGGTAAGAGCAGCGCGATAACTCACTTGATCTCTTTCTCAATTGTCTGCTGCTCCCTCATGAGCCTTCCGAGCTCCTTCTTCTTGTCTTTCAGCTCCTCCTCCACGTGGTCCATCCTCTTGCGGTCCTTGTCGATCTCCTTGTTGCGCTGACCCAGCTCTTTGTTCAGCTTCTCGATCTCTGTCTCGTTGTGGTAGAGTTTGAAGAGCTGCAGCTGAACACTGGCCCTGACCACTTCATCCTTCAGTCGCTGGTAGCGCTCAGCCTTGACGAAAAGACAAAAGTGGCAGTTATGAATGTTCTGCTTGTGCTCAAAAGGCTCACTCACTCACCTCCTCTTTCTCTTGCTTGGCCTCTTTGCGCTCGGCCGCAATGTTCTTCTTGCGATGGTAATTGAACTGTGTGTCCTCCTCTGCTTTCACCATCTCCTTCTTCCTTCGGTCATACTCCTGGGCCAGCTCCCCTGAGCGTGAGATCTCCTCGAAGAGAGCAGTGCGCTCCTTTGGGTTCTTCATGGCGATCGATTCTACGGCTCCCTAGAGAAACAATCGTGGAAAAAGCATATTCATTTATTTGAATGGTCTTTTTTAAATCAATATAAATTCTATGACGTTTAAGAAGAGCACAAAAATGTTTTCATCGATACTCTGGCTCACCTGGAAAACCAAGAAGTTTCGAGCCTTGATGAGAATGCCAAGTTTTTCCAGCTGCTCGCTGTAATCTGGCAAGCCCACCACTTTGTTGTTGATGCGGTATTCAGAGGAGGAACCTGCCACATAATCAGGGGATACATTCAAAGTTCTGCAAAGGCAAGATTATTTTGCAAGTTTGTGTCTACTTGCTCAAAAATGACAAAACTTGTCTCAGGCAAAACTCAAGGCCACAACAAAGTGTGAACAAAAGTAGATTGTCGTACCGATGATCATTCTGGTGAAGGATCGCTCCTCTCCGTTGTCCTCCTGGTAGACCATACTGACAAAAGCTCTGTTGGCAGCTGGTTTCCCAACAGGTGCCCCGTGGATCAGATCTTTCAGAGTCTTCACACGCAAGTTACTGGTCTTCTCCGCCAACACAAAGCTGATGGCATCCATAAGATTTGATTTTCCTGCAGAAACGATTAGACGTATTATTATTACATTGCGTAATTGTTTCTTGGCTGTCTATGAAACGTACATGAGCACGTGAGACACGCCCATTACGTGCAGAATATACATTTTACTCAGTTCAATGCATTTGCAATACAATAGTTCTGTTTGTCCAGGACCGATAGCCAGCAATTTGCATTAGCAAACATACCAGATCCATTGGGGCCGATGATCGCCGTGAATTTATGAAAAGGTCCAATGATTTGTCGTCCTTTGTATGACTTGAAGTTTTCGATCTCGATGAGTTTTAGGTAACCCATGGTAGTTGCAATTCAGTTTTTGCACGTGAAGAAAAAAAAAAAAAACTCAGGAAATCAAGTTTAGGCTAATGCGAGCAAGCAATGCTTACTCGAAGAGCTCTCTCAACAAAAGCATGCAAAAATAAATAAACCTCTCCAGTCAGTCTGATGCCGGACAATACGACCACTTTATCGTGGAATGCATCTAGTAGTTAATCTTTGCAATTCGGTCATAATATCGACGTATCGGATACGACGCGGTGGTGACAACAATGCGCCATTTTACAATCCAACAGGAAGGGCTTTGAGCGCGAGAGCTGTAACCTCGCAGTTTCTCGCGAGATCGAATGTGCTGCTTTTTTTTTTTTTATGGCTTGAGATTTTTCTTCCCGTATGCTATCGAGGTAAAAATGATAATGATGACTAAATAAATGCTGCTCTTGTTTTTTTTTTTTTTTATCATCAAGTTTACCATATAATCAAACCAGCTGATATCGAATAAATTAAAAAAACCTTTGGGCGTTACCATGGATACCGAAGGACACAAACATAGCAGTGGTTTTATGCCTCCGTCTTGTCTTAATTCTTAAATTAAATCACAAAAGGTGAGTGCTGATTTCAATGGTTATTGCTTTAGAATATGAACAGGGCTACAATGATAGATAACTGACGATATAGAAAGCTTTATTTGCTAATATGTGGATTATATAGGCAACAAACTATACAGTCATTTTCCTTCCATTTTCTGTGTACATGTGGTCCCAATAATCCATTATTTTTCTTTTTTTCCTCCCAGTTATATTGCCACGAGGTGGGGATAAAATCATTTATGATATGAAACACTGATGCACCAAAGTGTCTTTGAGTTTAGTAATAGTTGACACGATTGAATTTTTTTCCAAATACATGAACTATAACCATGATGTGTTGTGAATGTTACAGACTTGAAAATGGAGAAAATGTACAAAGTAAAATTCCCTCTTGACCAATCGCTCGAGACTGCCGTGGAGCGGAGACAGGTTGCCGAGGCTGCACGCAAAGCTCGAATTTTCAATACAAGGTTGCGAGTGATGGGCCTTGACCTGGATGCACTCACCAAGCAGACCCAGGAAAAAAAGCACCGCCAAGAAATGGAGCGAGAAAGGGACAAAGCTTTCGGTAAAACATACACAACGAAAGCCAAGATAACATGGAGACAAAATGAAAGAATATTTCTGCGCATATTGCAGATACGCTGAGACTGCAACACGATGAAGTTCTGTTGCAGAGAGACAGACAGGAAAGGAAAGTGCGAGAAGCTTTGCACGCTGGCCTCACTCAGTTTTGGAACATCCAGCAGCGCGTGGAAGACTCGAGCGATGCCGACCTCAAGTGTGGCCTGAAGGGGGCAGTCACAATCACTGTTCCAGAGGCAGAACTTGGGCCTTCCAGCATGCAGATCTTTCAGGTAGCTTGTCCCTGATGGGTGCAAAGACATGGCTCGGAAGGTCCCAGCCTGATTTGTGTGTTCCATAGGGTGAAGATGTTGGCGAGGCTCAACGGAAGAGAGAACAAATGAAACAAACAGAAAGGGATCTGCTGACACAAAGGGTCCAACAGGAGAGAAGGTGCTTAGAGGACAAGCACAAAGGTTATTATTATATTATTATATCACCTGCACAAACACAATAATTGCACATTAGCATCATTCTTTCCTACACAAAAAAATAGCTCAAGCCTTTTATTGTCAGGTTCCATTTGTGAGCAGTTTTGAGTGTTGATTTGCAAAACGTGTGTTTCGCAGAGACGCTGGCAGAAAAAGAACTGGTGCAACAAGACGTCAGCTGGAGACAGCAACACAATGCTGAGGAGGAATGCAGAAAAGCCGCCCGAGTTGCTCTTGACCACTACAATCGAGCTTTGGTACAACACACAAACCCATCTTGCCTAGATGTGACAAAGGTTAAATCTAGGATGTCAATTTTAGGCGTGCTAAGCTAGTTAGAATGTGACACAATGAATACCACCGATGATCCTGATGAAGTGCAAAGTTGACAATATGCCGCCTGAAGGCCACAGAGCGAGCTGAGCAACTGAAGGAGGCTCATCGGCGAGAGGAGGGGGAGAACCTTGCTGAGAAGTGGCACACACTCACGTCCGCTATGATGACAGAAGGTTGGGATGCGGCTGTGAACCAGTTCCAGGAAGGCAAAGCCTCTACGAGGGACAGTTGGAAGGGCATGAGCTCCGAGCAGATCAGCGCCATCTACAGGGCAAGAGAGGCACAGTGCATTGAGAGACAGGTGCTTACTGACTAAGTAGAGCTTCAAGGCAACCATGATCTGACAGCTATTTATTTATTTTAATCACTGCTAAGAGATGCCGAGATATGGAGAAGAACCGAGATGCAGCCTGGAACTCTTGGCTCCAAAAGGCATCCGGTGAGGCCCAGCAGGAGGAAAGGAGATGGTCCGAACTCAGGAGAGCAAAGCAGATCCAAGAAGAGAAGTTCAACTTGCAGCTGGCCAAAGAGCAGCAAGCGCAGTGAGTAGCAAGCACAACCGACAAATCCAATCTTGACATCTTACTCACTTTTGTGTATTTGTGTCTAGTCAGCGCTATTTGGACAAGGAGCTGTACACCAACAAAGCCACTCCAGAATACTTCTGGCAATTTAACACCACCTCTCGCTGATGCCGACACACGACAAGACAAAACGACCCAAATGGTCACATGAATCTTCTCCGCAGACAAATCAAGCACAGCTTGGATCGTTCCGCATACTTTATTGTTCGCTCGTATATCTCGTTACATTGGTAGATTGATGATGCAATTACACTTATATTGGCCCCATGGAGGATTGTATTTGGGGCACCACAACGAGGCACATTTACAAAGCCGCAGACACTCCCCAACCATGCAGTCATTATTTTCTCCAAAAATCCTTCTGCAAACAAATATTTTATCGTTTTTTTTTTTTTGGAGGGGAGGGAAGGTGTGGGCAGATATTAGCATTTCCTGATCTGTCCTGAGTGTGTATGTGTGTGTGTGTCTTAACCAAGACTTGCCTGACATGTCCTTGCCTTCTCCTGTCTCGTCGCATCGACTGACCATGCTGCAACCTACTTTTCATGACAAAGAAAAAGAGTGACTTGCCAGTTGGCACGAAACAAAACACAAGACAGTTGACAATTTCGCATAAAATTGGCAAACATCTACAGACTTTTCCCCTTTTTTATTTGACCTTCTTTTAATTTGCAGAACAGCCAAATTTTTACGACAATAATATGGCAATAACAAAAGCAACGATACAAAGAACAGTGACAGTTTTGCTTTAAGATGATGCTAAGAAATTTTAAACCTGCAGATTTTCAAGCGGTTGTGGTTGGGGTTCTTTTCAGGGATGGACTGTATTTACATTTTAAGATCCTGCAATAATCTCCTGCAGCCATCGTAGCCGAGCTACGTTGCACCCACGGTTATTCATACCCTGGCAAAATTTTGAAGTACATTACTGTTTTGTTAAATTTAGATTTTATTTATTTGTAATTTTATTCTATTTTTAGATTTTATTTTTAATTATATATATGCCCGACCACTATGAATCTATCAAGTTGGAACAAGGCCCTGCATTGAAAAAAAAAAGCATTAATTATTGGGGATTTTTGTAAAAACATTAAAAATGATTTTTTTTTTTTTTTTTTTTAAGAATTATTCTTTTTTAACGCACTTTTTTTGGGACACTTGACGTGGCATTTTCAAAATTCACCAAATTCTATTCAAAATGTCATCAGGGTATGAGTAATTGATGGCCTGAAATGTAATTTAAAAAAATACATTCTCGAGATGTGATTTCCACACCACCTACTTGCCTTGATTATCTGCAGATTGCCAGTCAGTTCACCAATCTTAAACTGCATGATTGATTGTATGGCGTTTACCCGCAAGACTCCGCCCCTTTCATCGGCAAGCGCTGCTGCGCTGCACCTCTCAAACAAAACACGGAGCGTGACAGTGTAGAAAGAGACAAAGACAACAGACAGAAAGCAACACAAATCTTGACACAAAATTTACAAGCTCATCTCCCATCACAACATTCCACTTGATGATGGAGTCATGACATCAATCAGGTGCTCAATGCAAAACCTAGCAGGCACAGGAACGCGTAAAGGACCAGGAGCTAGAATACTGGAATATGGCTAAATAGATTACATGTCGATGCAAATATATACACCAGATGCTAGTCAGCGTTTTCACAGCAAGTTCCTCTTTATGCATTGTTAGTGTGTTAGTTAGTCATGATATGAAACTATATGAAATCGTAACTTCAACGCGCTCCGACAAATTATCTCAAATCCGTGAAATATGTCCATAAGGATATATATATATATATATATATATATATATATATATATATATATATATATATATATATATATATATATATATATATATATATATATATATATATATATATATATATAATAATCCGATACCGATTGACATTGATTAGCTGCACATTTTTTGCAATTTTAGAGTTGCTCACTAACGATTATTTTCTATCAATTATATTTCAATTAAATGATGAATCAGGGGGAAAAAAATATCAACATTTTCATTCTTTTCTCATACAAAAACACGACATTATTTCAAATTACCAGTGCAGAAAACGCACAAACATATTTTACGAGTTTGGTCGGTAAAGGGGGAGGGGACGCCGCACTGTACGCAGGTTGATTTATCGTTGAAAGGCATTGATTGACATACCGTATGCCGATCACGGGCTTTTCCGGCCGGTCAATCGGAGCACGACTAATATAGACGTATAAACGGGATTAGCTCATAAAAATGGAATACAAAATTATCCCAAAAAAAAAAAAAAAAATCACTGGCACTTACATTGTGTAAAATCATTATAAAAAATAATAAATGACGAAAATGTAGCACGACAGCTGCGTCCCATCACGCTTCCCTTCCAGTCTGCAGCTGTTCTGTTCGCAGCCCCCTTCGATTATTATTATTATTATTTCATCTGCACATTCTTCTTTGCCATTTTATGAAGAGGTTTTGAGGTCAGATATCAAGATGATAGATGAAAGTTAATCATTTACGTTATACATTACACAGACGAAGAAGGATCACCGATTCCTCCATGTCAGGGTTAGTCGGATTTATGTCCCATGGGTCCAATACTTTTTTTGGACATGCCTTTGGTCAAAACAGTCCAGTCCATCAGACGACACCAGCAGCAGTTACGTCGATTGCGTCGTCACACTACTCAACGGGGAATGGGAGCGTACGGGCACGTATGTGTTGACATGTTTTGGTCTTGACGGTTCTCCGCGGATGGTCAATCGAGGATGGTGGCTTGGTTGGGCAGGCCGTTGGCGGCGGCGCCGCCGTTGAGCGGGGAGTTATCGGGCACCTCTTGGCCCTCGCTGGGCCCCCGGCTGAACTGACTGGCCAGCGACTCATCCAGGTTGATCTCGGTGGTCAACACGCTGCTGCCGTTGAAGTTCAGGTTGTCCTGACTGCACAGCTTGCTCTCCTCGCACAAAGACGGCTGGCTGGCAGTGCGCTTCTCCTCCAGATCGCTGCACGAGGGAGGAGATCAATGAACGGGGGAGGAGTAGAACCGATGCTTTTTCTCAAAGGAAATAGCGCAAGCGGCATGCAAGCGAGTCACCAGAATTTGGGATCGGGAACCAAAGCGTACCTTTCGAGAGATCTGCAAAGCAGGCGCAGGCATCGGGAAGAAACGGGGACAATAACGGTAGCAAAAAAGGGTTAAGGAAGCCAAAGCAGTGGTGAGGGAATCACGAGGCTCGAGAGACGCATCACATGACCAACCTGTACTCGCCAAAGGTCTCGTCCTTCATTGGTCGAGCTTCTGAGTCCATCGGGCCTTCCTCTTTGTCTTTCACTAAACGGAAGAGAAATGGTTGACCTTAAGTATCAGCTTGCTGGTCTCTTGAAGATTTATTCTGGGCCCATTCACAACCAGGCACAAGCCTCGCAATCAATATGTATCCGATAATATGACAATTATTTTTTAATCAAATACATCCCAAGGTGTTCAGATCCCGTCATACATGTTTTGTTCGGTTCTCAAATTGCCTTGCTCTGACAAACCAATCAGAAGATAGAAAAATGATTATTGGCCATCTGAAAGAAACTGAAATCTGATTGGTTCAAGAAATGGTCCCGTTCTCGGAGCGCATTTAAGTTGAAAAAAAAGGTCGGGGTTTCTGATAGCACTGCTATGGTGTTGGTTCCAAACTTGTGGATCTGTAAAAGTCAAGGCTAGCAGAGAACCTTTGAGCTACAAGAAGAATAAAGAATTTTGATGCCTGCCTGAATACTTTCCCCCTTTGTTCCTCCGGACAAAGCAGAGGATGAGCAGTATGAGCAGTAGCAAGACGATGGCGCTGACCAGGCCGATGAACCATCCCTGGGTCGCAATGCTGGGCTGCATCTCAGTCACACCTTCAAAGTAGATGGACGTTTAGTAGAACAAGGAGAAGGAAAAGCCTCCAAAGAAGCCACATACAAACGCCATTTCTCACATCTCACCAGGGAACTGAAAAAATGCCCTGAACAAATCATCTCATACGGATCACACTTGAAAGCACTTCAATCGAGACGCAGGGAACGACTAGGACTTCCTTGTGGCTTGATCTTTCAACCAAGGAAACCCGGAAGAGGAGGAGAAGATGAAAGATAAACACGCCATACCGGTTCCCTCGGTGTCAATTTCTGCCTGAAAGAAGGTGACGTTGCTGTGGGTGAAGTGCAGATGGTAATGAGAACCAGGTCTTAGACCCTGGAGCTGGTAGAAGGACTGCGAGGAGTCCACCCTCTCGGTCTTCTTCCGAGCAGCATCTGTGCAGACGAATTAAGATGGTCAGGGGTTTGAAACCAAAATTAAATTTACTGGCCGATGAGATGCTCTACCGTTCTTCTTGAAATATTGGATCTGGAATGGAACGTTCCTGTGGCGCTTCTTGGCCACCCAGCTTATATTCACAAAGTTCTCTCCAGGAGACACGCTGATGTTCATAGGAGGCACTGAGAAACATCCAAGGGTGTGAGTCACTGAGTCTGAGTCGGAGTCAAAGAAGGCGCCTACCTCCATCCAGAGTGGTGGCACCTTCCCTCATGATGGCTTCTCCATCTCCAGCCGCAGTGCGCCCCTTCAGGTAGAAGCGGTAATGGCTATGGCGATCCAGGCCCTTCAGGGTGAGGTGGCTGATTGTGGGATCGTCGATTTTCTCCATCTGCATCGGGCTGTCGTCACTCTCCACGACTGTGGATGAGAAGATATTCCGTCAGGCTTTAATTGTTATGTTACTGCATGTTTAGAGAAGAGGGGGCGGAGCTAGTAAAGCATTAGGCGTAATCAACAGGAACCTATCCCAGATGGCTCTAGAAGAAACACATCAATGATGCTCACTTTGTTGGTACTGCAAGTGGTACCCAATAAGAATCCCGTTGGGCTGACTTGGCGGTGTCCATCGCAAAGTCATTTCTGTCTCGGATGGACTGTCCAACGCCAGAGAGGTTGGCGGATGTGGAACTAGTCAAAGAACAGAGCAGAGACGATCACATGAGCTTTAAAATGACACTCAACATGTTCTCCAAGACTATTGGACATCGGTTCCACAGAGTTGGAATACTTTTTCGTGCCAGTCCACCATTTCTCACCTCCTTCTTCGGTCTCGAAGGACATCATCTCCGATGGCGGCCCATCTCCTTTGCTGTTGAACACGCTGACGGTCAAGCCGTAGCGGGAGTACGGTCGGAGATTGCTGATCACCTTCCTCTCCTCGTTGGCCCCGGTCTCCACAATGACAGTGGTCGATAGCTCCCTTGCCCTTCGAGCTCTGTGGTGACCCCGGGAGCCGAATCGACTCAAGTGAATCTGGAGCCAGAAGATATGTTCATTTAAAACGTACACTTCTAAGTGATTGTAGGAACGAGGATCACTCAAAAAGGTCTTGTAGCAATAAAACGGTGACACTGCTTCATCTGTCCATCTCTCGATCCATCCTCGTTCGTGAACGTGACTTCTGATGTGACTCAATAAATGATTCAGAGTGACAACTTTCTCTCTGTTCATTTCAGACCTACTGTCCCGAGATTAGCTTGGTACCTTGTAGCCCAGCAGGTGTCCTCTGACTGTCTCTCTGTCGATTGCGGCCCAGGTCACCCTGATGGCGGTGCTGTTCAGGGTGGCAATGCCCACATTCATGGGGGCCTCCAGTGGAACTGAGAAAAAGATACGGATGTAACGCAACACACAGAATGCCGTCCAAACGCCGGCTAAGCCAAACGACGACGCTTACTGTTCTCGCCCGAGTAGCCAATGACGGGATCGGGCTCAGGCCCCTCCCCCTTTTCATTGACAGCCTGTACTTTGATCTCAAATGCGGAGAAGTTGCCGATCTTGCTGATAACTAACGGGGGTTCAGTCGTGTAGTGGGGGTGCCAGTCGGGCCCGCTGCCCACCACCCGCCTCCACAGGATGCGGTACTTGAAGTCAGGTCCGTTAAAGTCCCGTTTGTCCATTTCCTATCATGAGAAGAACATTAACCTCTTCGGCAGGACATGAAAATCTTTGAGAATAAGTTGAATTGCACATCCGGTACCTCCCAGGTGATGACGAGCGTATCTGGGTCGGTGGACTCGCTTCTGACATCTTCGGGGTTCTTGTCTGGTGCTACGGTCGACACATTTTAGGCGGCAATACAAACGTGTGGCTACAAACGCTACAAACAACTCGAACCTTCAGCAGCTGTGTTGTAGATTTCAGATGGCTTGCTGGGATTACTCTTGCCCACCTCGTTGATGGCGATGACACGGAACCGGTACGACATGAAGGGCCAGAGAGAGAGACTGGCGTGGTTCTTGTCCCCCGGTATTCTGCTCAGCTCTTCCCAACCTCGCTCGTTTGAAACCTGATCCTCAAACTCAATCACGTACTCTGCACATTATGGAGAAAGATTATTGGAGCCCTGGGTCAATGAGGTCAATCATCTCAAGATGGCCCGTGTAGATACGGACCTATCACGGGGCTGTTGTGTTGAGAGCCAGGAATCCAACTGAGGTTGACTGCGCGTCCTTTGGGTTGCGTAAGTTGAAGAAGGCCAGGAGGATCTGGACGATCTGCAGAGAAGAAATTGGCATCATTAAAGTTCTTAGCTCTTTGATTATCGAGCGGTGAGCTCACCGTGTAGAGTGAGCGTGCCGGTCGCTTGGGCCATGTCCAGATTTGTGATGACCTGACACGTGTAGTTGCCTTCGTCGTCAGCTTTGGTATCAGAGATGATCAAGTCTGGTCCTTCCAATGTGTATCTAAAAGATGTCAAATGGGGGTTTAATAGATTATTCACAGCAATCCAGTAGTATCCAGGAGACAGAGGTCTCAGACTATTCCTGGTCTAGTTTCGGACTGTCTCGTCTACTCTTGCCGATGTTTTAGAACATTTAGTCGAGTTGACGTCTCACTTCAGATCATTGCCGGATGCAAACAGCTTCTGGTCGTTCTTTCTCCACTGGACAAGCGGAGAGGCCAATTTGGGGTCCACAAGAGAGAGACAGGTGAAGATGGCAGTCTGTCCAGGCTGTACCTTCAGAGCCTGCGGAGGTGACAGGATCACTGTTCGGTCTGCAAGAGAAACGGAAGGAGATGCTGAGACCTGATGCTGAGATGTGTGTGTGTGTGTGTGCGTGCGTGTGCGTGTGCGCCTGCCACTCACTGAGCACCTCCAGCTCTGCAGTGATGGACTGATTGGTGTTCTGCACCGAGCACGTGTAGAAGCCCTCGTCGTCATGTGTGACATTGAAGATTTCCAGACCCCCTGTGGTGAGAGGGTTCATTCTGGAATCAGCCAGAAGGGAGGAGGCACTGCCACTGGTCCTGGAAAAGAGAACCAGAGATCCCACTTGCATGGCTTTTCTCCAGGAACAGGTTAGGTGGACATTCAGATTGCTGGGAGTTGTGAATGATCACTTTGTTGTCTACATGCATCCTGGGATTGATATGAAACAGATGGAGGGTTTGCCTTCTTGGGTGAGCGCCGGCATCAATCACACTCCAGATGCAAAAGTGTTTAGTCGCTAATGAAATGCATCCTACGCTATCAACTCACCAAATCAAATGAGACACCGTGAGATTAAAAAAACAGTGCAATTGGTGGCTTGATGGTCTTACCATGTGACTTTTGGTTTAGGAGATCCGAAGCTGTCACACTCCAGTAAAACCTTCTGGCCTTCGGTCACCGTGTACGTGTTGCCGTCCTCGGTCAGGATTTGTGGAGGCAGCTCTGAAACAACAAAAGGACGGACGACTGAGATGCAAACGCACCGTACTTGGAGGCCACCAAATCTCTGAGACACACTCGTTCGTTGATTCGTTCGTTCGATCTCTCACCAATGACATATACGTTGATGTTTGACAGGATAGCTCCGTGCTTGTTGGAGGCCTTGCACTGGTAGATGGCAGTGTCTCCGAAATTCACGTCCTTGAGGACGAGAGAGCTGCTTGGCGTCACAGTGCGTCTGGAGTCTTTGTCAGTCGCTGTTTAAGAAAAATTAAAAAAGACACAGAGGCTAAGCGGCACGTTAGCATGACTTCAAAAGTCCGTTTGTTTGCATACTGACATGAGAGCGGGATTCCGTTGATGGTCCAAGTGATGATTGGAGTAGGGATGCCCTCCGCCTGGCAGTCGAGTCTGACGTTCTCACCGGGAGCGTATAACATACTGGCCGTTTCTTTGGTCCAGTAAGGAGCGGCTAAATCAGAACCACATGAGTGTTTGTCGAAATTTTACGTAAAGCCTGGAATGAAGACGATTGCAACAATGTCGACGGACTAACCTTCCACCGTCAGGGTGTAAGTGTGTACGAGCTTCCCTTGGGAATTCTCAGCAAGACACTGGTACTCGCCGGCGTCGCTCTCGGAGATATTGCCGAAGCGCAGACGGCGGTCGAACATTTCTTTGGAAGTCCGGGATTCGGACATCTCGCCGTCCTTCCTGACCCATGATAGTTTTGGAGTTGGACTGAGGGGAAAGGATGGAGCGACAGTTCAAAACGAGAGGAAGCAGATGCAAAAAAGCAAAGGTGATGGCGGTGGGAGGAAAATGGATGTTCAGTCATTCAGTGCCAATAACGGTTATAGACGTCAAAGATATTAAGAGGGTTGGGTTGAGCACCGAGACGACTTAGACACTCACTAGCCTTGGACGATGCACTCCAGTTCGATGGTCTGGCCCCTGAGTGCATGGTAAGTGGTGTGGCTTCCAGTAGGTCTCATCATGTGGGGTCTTCGGTTCCGCACCACTGAGTTGGCTGAAGCACAAACAGAGCAAACCCTCATTCCATGGACTGGTGGACTGGTGCCGGTTAAGATGCGGCTCGGACGTCCCTCTGAAACTCTTACAGGGGTTGACGGTCAGCGTGACAGGTTCCTTTGCCAGGATAGTGCGAGTTGCGAGATACTGGACATTGCAGGTGTAGTCGTTCCTGCTGTCCGTGGTTTTCAGGTGGGCAAAGTAGAGGTTACCATCCTTGCCCACGACCACCCGCTCGCTCAGTTGGATGTGACGCAGCTCTGCAAGGATGGACGAGAGAGAGCACGCTGCTAATGGCACCTTTGTTTCAAATAGGCCTCTCATTATTACCGTATTTTCCGGACTATAAGTCGCAGTTTTTTTCATAGTTTGGCCGGGGGTCCGACCTATACTCAGGAGCGACATATGTGTGAACTTATTTATGTTATAGTTATTTGAATAACACTTAATATGCTACATCAGGCACGTTCTCAGTTCCTTGTTTCTGTTTTTATGTAACGTTAGCATACCGTACCGTTCAGCCTATTCTATTTCTATTTTCAATTTCCTTTTAAGATGACATGTCTGTTCTTGGTGTTGGATTAATATTTGAAGTGTGCACAAAATGAACTGAAAGAGATGGAGACTAGTTGACTTACGCCAGTCCATCCAGTGAATGATGGGCTCCATGGAGCTCTGCGGGGGGTTGCACTTGAGAACAATACTGCTTCCCTCTTCAGATTTCACATGGACTTTTTTATCTTTCTGCTGAGACGGTGGGACTGAAGGGAAAAGAGGCACTCGTGAGAAGATCGTTATTAGGACACAACCACTTGACATTTGATGTAAGAAAAGCAGAATTCTATATTATTGCACTTACAACATACAGTGATGTGTTACACAAAATGTAAACGAAAGCCATTTTTTGCTTCAATTGAATGGATTTTGTTCTGCTCCTTAACGTGTGTGACATTATAGAGTGGACTTGCACAACGCAGTAGGTTGCAGCCATTTTTTTGCAAAGGATAAAGAATACATGAGTATTACTTTCCGTCTCGTGTTGCTCATTTGTGTTCAGATATGTCGAAAACATCGTAACACCGCCAGCAGCCATACTAGTTAGCTGTAGTGTTTTGCATTGTTAGCGAAACGGACACACGCTTGTTTTAACGACACAGTCTGTGATTTGTTTCATTTTGTGTTGACTTGGACACACGTCAAAGCAAAAAAATATATATATGTATCTGAACGACAGCTTTTTTTTTTTGAAAAAGTTGTCAGGTCACCATTATCTGAAGGCATCACCTTGGCAACGAGACTTGACACTCGACATTTACGAGGAGTTGACCAAAGTGCCTCTTTTGTCTCAACGGAGTGGAACAATGGGATCTGGGAGTTGCGCGAGCTATATTTACTTGGTGCCTCCCCTCGGCTCATCGTGCGTAACCCCGCGGGAGACACCCAAGAGACCTCAGCGTGACATCAGCTCACAAGTGTTTCTGGGGAAACGGTTGTCAGGGAAACTGGGAGTGAAGGAGGTCGCCCAGGAGAGATCCAGCCATGTCGGTGCACGGATACACAAAGGTGCTCTTTGCGTTAACAGCGGGAGCTAGCATGTGTGTGTGTGTTTTCCCTGTTGCTGATTATCATGTTCTTGCATCTAATTATGTTGGAGGTGGCGGTTCCGTGCTGTCCCAGTGTGAGTCTTCATTTGCAAACAAATGAGCTCTTTAGAAAGCCGGACGATTTGACATCACACGGCTCTGCAATTGCTTGCCAACAGACAATTAGCTTGCACGCTCAAGCGTCGCTAATATATTCCAAATATAGCAGGCTTCTTAAGCGTATTACTAATTGAGAATATTAGGAGGGAAAGGGAAGAAAAAAAAAAAGGAAAACAAACACCTGTAGGCTGGTCATTTGTGTGCATCTCACTTTCTTTTTTGTTGTTGTTAATGCAAATGTTTCCACAAGTGTGCATTTTGTAGGATTTTGTAATTCCCATCCTCACCTTTTTAAATATAAACAACATGATATATATTACTATAATCAGATTATTTTGCTTGTAAGAAGTAGGAAGAGCCTCTGCAATTTTAGATTTTATTTTTTTTTTTTTTCTTTTTTTTTTTAAATCGCTACTGTATCCATAAGTACACTTTAATTTCTGACTTTCTTTCCCAATCAAACTGGACTTTTTAGAGAGAGACAGAGCGAGAGAGAGAGAGCGAGAGAGAGAGAGAGCGAGAGAGAGGGAGCGAGAGAGAGAGCGAGAGCCAGAGCGAGAGCCAGAGAGAGAGCGAGAGCCAGAGAGAGAGCGAGAGCCAGAAAGAGAGCGAGAGAGCGAGAGCCAGAGAGAGAGCGAGAGAGCCAGAGAGAGAGCGAGAGAGCGAGAGCCAGAGAGAGAGCGAGAGAGCGAGAGAGCGAGAGACAGACAGACAGACAGACAGAGAGAAAGAGAGAAAGAGAGAAAGAGAGAAAGAGAGAAAGAGAGACAGAGAGAAAGAGAGAAAGAGCGATAGAGAGCGATAGAGAGAGAAACGCAATAAATAATAATAATAAATAATAAAACGCAATATTTGGGCACGTGTGAGTACGCGTGGAGTGCTGAACCCATGTCGGGTGGCTTCTCACCATCAGTTTTGAGTGTGGCCTCGTCGGAGACGGCCGTGCCGAGCTCGTTGGAAGCGTAGCACACGTATTTGCCCTGGTACTGCTTCAGGGAGTCCACCGTGTTGCTGAGGGTGTAGAAGGCAAACGAACCCAAGCGCTCCGTCACCTCCAGCTCCGGGTCAGCGCCCGGGTCGAAATCCTCGCCATCCTTCGTCCATCGGAATCTGCAAGAAAACGAACTTGAGCGACTGACTGCGTGTCCTTATGTGACTGAATTGGAGGACGCAAATAAATTGAAGTCCCGACGGGGCTCCCGAGCTTATTATGGCTCATTGCGATATTCATTCTGGACTTGGCAAGCGCTGCAGTCTTCCACTTGCAAAGATTACATTCGTCCTTTGTTGCTGACAGAATTGTGACAGAGAGCTGCTTTCCTCTCATGATGAACCACTCAACGCGGATACTGAAAGTCACCCTCAAAGTCTCCATCAGTGTGTGCGTGTGTGTGCGTACGAACATGGGCGGTGGGTTTCCAGAAGCTTTGCAAATCATGACGAGATCTTCCACGCTGAAGACGGTGACAGACTCGGGCTGTGTGGTGATAACAGGAGGCTTCTTGACTGCAAACAAGACGCATGGTCGTAAGAACACGGTGAGCTCAAACACGTGCCTTGACATGCGCACTCGATTTCATTCCCTGACCGCCCTCTTAACTCAAAACACTCGCGTGTGCCATTAATCTATTCCAGCCCCTTCAAAAAGAGCACATGTAAAAGATAAAATAAATTACCAATATTACACAATTCAAAAGTTTGTGCGTCATGATTAATTCATCTCCTCCTGATATGTAGAATTTAACCATCAGGGGGCAGTATGACATAATATTTCATTCGAACACAGAAGCGTTTTACTACTATAGTGAGTAAGTAAGCTGCAGTGATACACAATATGATGTGTTTGAGTATTGTTCTGTACTGTGTCGGTCTACATGTGTTGCTTCACCCTTTGTGTTCAAATAATCTTTGTTAAAAGCTTTATCAGACTGCCATATAGATGCTGCTAGATTGTCAATGGCATTTTGGTTTGTTTGTTTGTTTGTTTGTTTGACACAATGCGTAATTCTTCATTTTGAGTTAGCATGCGGCGTGCTTATCTCAACTTTTTGCATATAATTAATATGACTGGTTATGAATATGACTTAATATGACAGATCGGAGATTTCAGCTAACGTTCAGCTAAGTGTGGAAGAAACATCTTCTTAAATTATTGGCGTTAACTTGATTTTAAAAGCATTTGGTGTGTCTTGTATTATATTATAACTCAATAAGGGAACCAATATTGTATGGCAGTGCTGCAGTATGTGATTGATTTAATTCCGTATGCATTAAGCAGCGCTTTGACGCATATTACCCCAGAGTAATGCAAGATTCCCTATGACCAGAAGCCACAGAGACACCAATCATTTTTAGGTCAACAGCTGCCAATAACCATATATTGGGTCGATAGGATGAGCAAAGGGTCCCGAGAGAAAGACTTGTCATATGGACGGAGGAGGAAATTGCTTGAGATGAGCGGAAATGCAAGAAAGACAGACAAACGGATGTCAAGCAGGAATTTTTAGTAGGCCTTTTCTGACTTCCTTTTTCATGTCAGAACACTAGTGTCAAACATGAGGCCTGGGGACCAGTCCCGGTCCACCGCATCATTTTATATGGCCCACTATGGTAAATCACAACTTCAGGTTTTTCAGTAGTATACCAAAAAAATTGGCCTTTTTCCACTTTTAATAAGATTGAGATAGTACAAACGTTTCAGAGCATGTGATCAAAGGCGTCCGATTAGAACGATGCGCAGCGATGTCGCGGCGCCCGACACAGACAGAAAATCGACAAAATGTTCAGTAGCGAGAGAAAGGCAGCGAGAGAGCGAGGGAATGCAATCAAAGCTAATAAGCCCTTTCCTGATCCAATTAAAGTTCAGGCTCGGGGCTGCTCAGCCGAGCCGGATGGAGCTTTTATTTGCCCGTGCCGCCCACGTGACTGCAGAGTCATCACACAGCAAATCATTCAAGAGGTGTTGTTGTGTACGGAAAATAAGCCGTTAAGTCAAAAGTGTTTACAAGAATTTTTGCTAGCACCTGCATTACAAAAGATTGGTCCGAAACATTAAAAGCACTTACGGTCACTTATGTGGTCTTTTGTAGTCCATAGTAGAGAGCAAGCGTAAGGGAGAAAATGTTTTTGTTAGAGAGAGAGAGAGAGAAAGACAAATATGGACATGCTAGAGTGGACGTCAAACAGGAAATACAAGCAAAGATACAGTTTGGGACCAGGAAAAGATATGTACAGTGTGCTGAAACTTGATTTTGTTGTTTTGGTTTGATTTCATTCTGTTTGCTCAGCTATGTTGAGGTAACACAACCATCTGGCCAATCACAGCGCAGGACAGGACCTGACCATTTTGCTTGATATACAACAATCAATCGAAAGTTATTCGATTTGGTGAGTGGTTTGCGGCCCGGTGTCACCGTTTTGAGGTTCCACTTGATAGTGTAGCGAGGTCACTGAACAACGGTCGTAACACATGAACAATTGAGACACGATGGTCAGAAGCTTATCGCTGACTCCCATTGTTACAAATTGAAAGGCAAGGGACACCTTGACCTTTGACATTTTTCACTCGCTCTTCCTTCCACCCCCTCCTCCGCATCATAACCATAACCCCTCCCCCGGCAGATTGCTATCTTTCCATCTGCTTTCAGGCCGAGTGCACGCTTGTTTATCTGCGCAGGTGGTGGAGGACAGCCACCGTGACTCACTGCAAGCGCTTTCCGGAAAGACAAGCAACAAATGGTGTTAGCGGAAGGCTTTCGCTTGTTTCTTTTGACACTTTGCCAAATAAGCAGCACCTCCAGCCGCCGCCATTTACTCGTTGATTAAATTACTCCTCAATCCGATTCTGGTATGCTCGGAGGAACCGGATCAATAGTGGGAGTAATCAATGGATCAGGATCAATTAAATAGTAATTAGACGCACGACCGGACGAGGAAGGAAGAGGAGCTCCAATGTTGAGATCCTTATTAGCGCACGAATTAACAATTTGGTGATGGCCGAAAGTGACGTGGAGGCGTACTCACAGTTGGAGGGAAAGTGGATGGTTGCTCGGCTGGGCTGGACCGCGAAGGAGAGGAGGATGGGGAGGAGGAGGAAGCCAGAGCTCCGCCTCCTACTGCCCACCTGCTGTCGGGGAGCCATTGCTCGCCGTCCCGTCCGAGGCCTCGCTCACACGTGCACGCAACTGGGGGCCCGCTGCTTTGGCGAGTCTTTGCGTCCCTCACGCTGGTCTTCTTTCTGCCACATAAAAGAGAAAGGAAGGGTGGGGGGAGCAGGGGCCATGTGTCACAACGGGAGGAACATGAACTGGCACCATGTGGCCAGACCGAGACGCTTAGTTAATACGACAGTGGAGATTTAAAGCGTCAAAATGGAGCGACAATGTGCTGGTCACCATTTGGTTCATTAGTGGGACATGTCCTCCAGCGGCCCATATGGACGGGGTGGACAGATGGACAACAACAAGAAGACAATGACCAAGAGATGGATGACAGATGTGTGCACGACGAGAACCTGATGGTGATGATACAAAGTTGGATGCGCCATCATCTCAGTCAAGACATTAATGGCCCAGTGCATACAAAGTCATTTTAAGGTTCAGAAGATCCATTTCAGGATTATGTCTCTATGTTCACATCATCTCACCAGATGATGGATAGCAGTAGGAGAACATACACAAAAAAGGTGGAATAACTAAAAAGAGTAGCTTGAAAGGAGTCTGGGTCCACATTCAGTCTAGAGTTCCTCTATTGAGGAGCTTGCCTGAAATTTTGGCTTCTTACATGGCAAACCACCCCTGCTAGGAGTCTCCATCTGCACCCTCAGAGCAGGTCCTGGTCGTATCTCCACAGACCCCCCCCCTTCCCGCTGATTGTTTGCACCACCCCGTATCACACGCAAAGAGCTGTTAAGCACACGCTTGAAAAGAAAAGAGACAAAAGAAGCGTGTGATAAGGACGCTGATTTGGCAGACGGCGCCGTCGGAGTTCCTGGCGCTGCCGCACGTTGGCACGTTGACTAGCGTGGGGGAAGGTCGTTTAGGAGAGAGATGGAAAATGAGGGAGAGGACTGGAGGATGCAAGATAATTACAGTTCGTCAGTGTGAAGATTTTAGTGTCACGCAGCGGAGCGCAAAGCATAAAGGCGGGAGGAGGAGGCGGGGTTGCTTGAATTGTCAACATCGGTGGACACAAATGAGGTGAAATGGACCACCAAAGGAGAGATGAGGACTCAATGAGACGGGTAGCATTAAGATACAATGAGCCGCTCGAGTGGCGAGAGGAGTGCGGGATATTTAAGTGTAAAAGTGGAGGAGGGACGACAAAGGGCATCCATCCGCTCATACATGTGAAATTGCAAAAGCGTCCAATCAGCATTTGTTCAATTCCCGCAGCAGCTTGAAGACACCGAGCAATAAAAATAAAGAAGACACTAAAATACAGCCACTGGAGAGGTTAGGCTTGTGATTGGCTGTGCTCGCTTCTCACCCAAACTGGGCTGTAGCTTGCTGGTGACCCCAATGAGGATAAGCGCTGTAGAAAATGCATTAATGGAACCTCAAAGAGTAAATTGTAGGCAATGATTATAGGCTTGAAACAAATCCACACATTGAGCCAAATCCAAAATGGAATTATTTTTAGCCCGGAGTCAAAAAATGTCACGGGGATAAAAAAACAAATTGTAAGCATACATTTTTTTTAGAATACATAGACACCATACAGTCAGGCAGAAGAACACACACGACACGCACACAACACACACACACACTGCTGCAGTATGCTGAGCGACACCCAGCATCTGCTTCATTTCACCTCGCAATCCATTGAGCAGGTTCAAAGGTCACGCCTGCAACCGTTGTCATGACCCATCAGCATGTTCCTGAGTGCTTTTAAACGCTATTATCACAGTTGGAATGTCAAAGTGTCATCATCATGATCGGAGGGGGCTTTTATGGATCCGCCAGTGCCGAGATGAGATTTGAGGGTGTGGTTGCACACAATCGGCTTGTCACATGCACATGACTTCAGTCATACATTGATTTCCCCTTGCAATACGTTGCCATATTCAGTCACGACGTCTACAGTACAAGCCCACATCTCGTCTGGTCACATCTGGCAAAGTAGTTTGTCGTGTGGCTCTTTGTGTCCCCACCCGTCCCGGCGAGCCCACAGATGCATGGTTTATTCAAAAATGCATACAGAACACGCCTGAGGGAGGTAATCCCTACGTTCATTAAATATGAATTTAACTAAACGTAGCATCAATACTTAAAACGGATAATGACTTTATTTTGTCGCAACAATGTTTTTCTAAACAGGTTCCTTTGTGGTCAAGTTGGAATTTTTGGAGCGTTTTTTTCTTTTGTTGGGCGTGGCTTCCGGGTTTGTCATCATGAGCGACCACCGCTCACCGTTTCTCGTGCGGCCGACCTGAGCCAGTGTGTCGAAGCAATCCTGTGTGCTGTCTCGCCTCCTGTTCCATTTTAATCAGCTCAAGCTGTGAAGATCCGCAACGGAAGAGCGGAGACAAATAAAAAGATGTCTACCCTGCCCTGCCTTCATCTCCTTCCCCGAGGTTCCTTCCGTCGAGATCAGCCGTGTAAAAGAGCGGCTGACTCACTCGTAAACAAAGCAATTCCTCACTCGACAAATGGAGTGTTGCGGAGCCTCGCTGCCGGAGATTTAAAGGGTCAATGGATCGTAAAAGCGAGGAGGAGGAACAAGGTGAACCCGGTGGGGGGTCTGATCCACAGCCCCTGTTCGGGTGAATTATTCATCTCAATCCGCTTCCTCGGACACAATTTGCCCCAAATCCACCCAAATTCATAATTCATCCGTACCCCCAGGCCCATGTGCATTTGGTTTGGTTCCAGACTGCGTTGGTTCATCCATACCTGACATTTTCTGCCCTCAACCGTGGCCCCCCTTCCCTCTCCCTGGCAGTGTCATACGTAATGCATGAGCCTGTTGCAGTGAGACGAGTGTGAGAGGCGATGGCAGGAAAAAAAGAAAAACACAAATCACTTGGAATAACAGCGGCGACCCGTGTCTGCTGTTTTAGCACTTCATGGAGATGATAAACCCAGGAGGTGTTTCATCAGCCATGCAAGCCATCAGAAGCAATGAGGATCCATTTTTCTGTCTGCTTTTGATCCATTTTCTTCTCGTCCCGCTTTTTTTTTTTTCCAATTGCTTTCTCTCTGTCATTTCAATAACTTGTTCGGGAAGCACTCTGCCGAGGCCAATTGGCAAAGCAGCGGATTCATTTGATATCTGCAACTTTAATGGAAAACGGGCTTACGGTACAACGGTTCCCTCGTGCTTTCGAGCTTGCGTTTCAAGGCTAATGATCCACGATTAACACCTAATGGAAATTTACCAGCTGGAAAGAAGAAGGCATATGGGCCCGGCCGCTTATCTAGAAACACGCTACATGCGCTTGACATTCATCAATACTGCGATTAGCATTTTAGCACAGGAGCTAGCCCCCCCCCCTCTATGTGAACAACAAATTGGCCACAATTACAATCCCTGTAAAGTGAATATAAACGATATACCACAGAGAGAACTGGTAAAAAAAAATAAAAAAATAAAAGGAGCTTTCCTCATTGCGACGATAACAAGGAGCTAGCTAGCTACCTAACGCCTTTCCAGGTAGCTAGCTAGCTACTCGCAAAAAATCTGTAAAACTGAAACAGTGAGTGAGAGAATACTATATAATACCTAGTTCATAGTTCTGACTTAGCACATATGCTAACGGCAAATATCTTTCAACATGTGCAATGTTTGAATTCATTTTCGAGGGTCTCACTTTAGAGGCCCCACCCAAATCGGCACATTTCACTGAGGCTTCCCGGTAAATACAGTGCCGAAGAAAGAAAACAAGGTTGTTGGAGCAGCCACAAGGGCAAACGCCTACACCGGCTGTATTGTGGTTTCCTTGACAACACCGTCTCCGTGCAACCCCCTCTTCCCTGTGGTACATTCAAATCAGTAATTCAAACACGGACATTAATAGGGTTGCGTTATCGCTTACATATGCGCACGCACGTCCACCTGCCGACACCTCGCACGTTTGAGAACATGCTAGTGGAGGCCTACGCAGAAGGAACACCACTGATGGATGCTGAAACTAATCAGAAATGCTGTTTGTACACTAATCCAAACAAACACCAATAAAGCGTTCCCAAAATGAAGACTTGTCTCCAACAGTCAAAAAGATTCTGTCTGATGTGACTTATTTGGACGCTGTTTGTCCCCTAACGAGAGAGTGGGAGAATACAAGAGGAGCTGAATCATTCAAGGAGAACGGAGTGCACTCAAACATCCATGAAGATAAAGGCGAAGTGGAGGGACTGAGGGATGCTTTGGAAAAACCAACAACAAAATAACAGCTCAGACAAAAGCAAGATAGCAATAGAAAATTCATAGCGGGAGAAAAATCGTTGTAAAAAGCGTGCCGCAACGAGAGCCATGCTGTAATGGGATCATCGACTCAGACAAGCTGGGGGGGTGTCCGTCACGCTTATGTAAGCCCCCGTGCGTGCGCTGTGTTGCTGGCGTGTATCAGTCCAGATCCGCATTCGTGCCGCCGCGGATCTGTCTTTGCAGCCTCTCGGCCCGCTCCCGCGCCATGTTCATCCGTTTTGTTAGTTATGCAAAAAAAAAAAAAAAAGGATGGGTTCAACAAGGGCAAGGCATGATCCACAATGCAATATTTTGCGAGGCAAGAAGAAGCCTCCCGCTTGTCGGCCGATGTATTTATATTTTGGCCTCATTTTTTTTTGGTCCCACGGTGGCTTCTCCAGCAGTTCCACGCAATAAACAAGGACACAATGGTTAGAGAGCTGCGCTATATCTGCGAGCCCAGACAGGAAAACAGATTGACGGGTTGTTAGAAGGAGGCAATGACACAAAACGGACCTTTTAATTGTCACCGGCAACGCCCTAAGTCCACTCCGTTGTCATGGTAACGAACTCCGTCCTCGCCACTGACCTGACTTTGGCGGTCAGTGGCTCATTTGCATGCATTAGCAGGAGCGCCACTCAGATCATGTGCCGGTGGCGCAAAGCTAATAACTTGACACACCCTCGGTGTCCTGGCGAGGAGGGAGACACACGCAAACACGCCCACCCATCCCCTCACGTTGCACATCCTCGTGTTGTTCTTCGCAGCAGGAACGTGAAAATCAAAAGGCGGCCGCTGCTTTGGGAAATGAAGAGGAGGAGTCACCTTCTGCTGTGGTGTCAGTCAAGTACTGCCTTGGCCTTCCGTCTCGCTCACCACTTAACTAATGTCTCATTTGAATATGTATGCCCTCGGGGCAACATTAAACGTTGCAATTATCCACACGAGACGGCGCCAAGGGTTCGGGTTTGTTTGCGGTCATGTAGGAAGGATGTAAAGAAGCTGGTGCTCTTGAAAGCTCTGTTGAGGGACGACAGTGATGGCATGGGCGTGGGCCGAGGCACGTGACGCTGTGAAGGCCGACACATGGGGGGGGGGGGGCTGCAGGTGCTTTTTGCACTCCGTCAGACAGGAAGAGGAGGGAGGGCTCCCTGGAGCCGTGTGCTAAGTAGCCCATCGAACGCTGGAGGACAGCTCATGTGACATGCAAGGACATGTCTCCGCCTCCATGGGGAAAATTGGCACGTCAAATAACCTGACAAGGGGAGGGGGAGTGTGAACGCGATCTGCCACCTCCAACAGGTAACGCCCCTTCTGACTCTCTTATAGGAGACAATCTGGGGTCTTTGGGGTCACTCAAAAGAATGATTGTGTTTTGTTTGCTTTACGTACAAGCAGTACAATGACTATTTAACACGTCCGTATAAAAGGGCAGAGGTTATGGGTTTGATTCCAGCTCTGGCCTGCCTGTGTTTGCAGGTTCTCCCTGTGCCTGCATGGGTTTCCTCACACATTTCAAAGACATGCATGATAGGCTGATTGAGCACGCACACACACACACACACACACACAGACAGACGCACACATGAGGTGAGGGCAACTTTGACTCTTTTTCACAGTACGAACACAAGTTTTGGCTCATTTCACAGATTTTTTTTTATCTTGGAATACTTGTCATGTTTACCTCATGCACCACTTGAGGCAAATAAACTGCCGGGTCGCAATTTCCATTCAGCACATTTGCATGGACCAGCGCCACAATGCCGCCGCCCCCCCACACACACACACTTGGAGGCTGGATGAGGACACAAGGAAGCCCCCGAAGGAAAACAGAGCGCCGTCATGGTTGCGGGAAAGCGCATGCAGCATAAACAAAGTGCTGTTCAAATCATCAAAGGAAGGAACACTGAGCGCAACTAAGAGGGAAACCAATGCAACAACAAAAACAACACACCAGTTAGACATCACACAGGCGTCGAGGGCTAGACAAGGTTTTTGCGCTGATTTGCATTGGCTAAATGATGAAGCAAGTCCAATTGGATTGTCGGCAATCCCATTAATTTCGCCCAAAGCTGCAAAAGCAGCAGTTCTCCTTAAGTGCAGCTCACCTAATGAAAACTCTCATATTGCACAGACAAGGCAACTCGCGAGGCCCTTTTTGCTAACAAGCACCCAGAGAGTGCAAAGAGAGTGCAAAAACAAAGAAGACTTGTTTTAGAACAGGAACATCAAACTTAATTTTATCCTGGGCCGCATTGTGCTTGGTTTCATTCCATTAAGCCTGTTAACGCCTTATATTATATACCGTGTAAAAAAAATTCAAATATTTTAAAAAGACGAATAGTAATCAAAATTGCAAGCAATATCTCTTTTTAAAAGTGAAGATAATCTGTCATTTTAGTCATGACACAAAGTCTTTGCCGGCCACATAAAAATGATGTGGCGGGCCGTATCTGGCCCCCGGGCCTCGAGTTTGACACAGATGTTTTAGAATGACCTTTCTCTCCTGCACTTTCAGTTTAAAACTTCCCAAGGACGTTTGTTGGACCGGTTTAGAGCATGAAGATTCTCTCAAGGTCCATAATTGCACGTCAAGAGTGAGCTACTTGTTGAAAACAAACCTCTTCACGCACTCCCTGAGATGGCACAAAAAGGAAAGTAGCAATTGTTGCTTTCCCTTCAGTTTGAGAGAATTTCCAGAGAAGCTCAACATCTGCCGACGTCAACGTTTCTTCCCGTAAAAGCGAAGAGCCGGCGCGCAGATGTTTGGCTAATGGAGTCAGTTGGAGGCCGATTTGCATGCTGGCGAGAGCTTTGCATGCTGTCAAAACACAAAAGCGAGCAAGCATGACACGCCGGCGCTGGAGATGGATGAAATGATTTGGACGCTTGGGAGTTTCTTGGACTTGAGGTGAGGCCATGCGTGCAGACATTTGAGGCGGGGTGTCAATCAGATGAAGCTGCCTCCAATCCCTGGCCTCAGCCTGCTGTCACCATGACAACCTCTGGATTCCTGCTGCTGAATATTCCTCTCCCCTCCCCCTTCCACATCTCTCGTTCGCTCCTGCACCTTGATTCTTTATGCTGCCCGCCTTGCACTCAAAGCAGTGTGAAACGTCATTTCTTCCAACTGAAGCTTCGGGGTCACGTTCCTCCTTGTCGACTTCCATCTTGCAAGCAGGAGAAACTATGCAGGGGAATGCGCAGCCCCTAAGTGGTTTCCTAACTCCCATGGCATCTGTTATCATCGGGAAGCCATTTTTGCTCGCCAAATCAATCCAATTATCACCAATAGAGTGGGCAGCTGAGATCCAGGCAAGGAGGAAGCCATGAAAGGCGGCAGTGTTATCTGAGGCGCGCACGCAGAGCCCCGTCCGTCTCGGCAAATCCTCCTCCGCCGTGGCTCAGAAATGGAGGCTATGACCTTTTCCCGAACGTGCGGCAATTTCCAGCCAAGACGAAACAGAATGAGCAGCTTCTATGCTCGGGATGACCACTAACCAAAAGGGACTGACAGAACATAATAACAAGAAAGTCAGTGTTGACTCCAGAGCTCGGCGGGCGTGACCTCCCTCCCTCCCTTCCGAGATGCAGACGTCGCAACCAGTGTACTCACAATCCGGGAAATACGGTGAAGGCCACGAGGGAGCCAACGTTGACCTTTTCCTGAGGCCAGATGGTCACTTGAGGAAATAAAACACAAGACTGTCTGCAGCGTCACTATGCATGCATGGGCAGGTCAAGACTGGGGCAATTTCAATTCTATCAAAATACTGGATTGACTTTGGCTCCACGACTTTTTTTTATAATCTTTGCATTTGCATACGATCACAAAAAGATTTGAAAACAATACTGATGAAAGCAAGAAGAGCTTTTAGGTGTGAACAGAACTCCTGAACAGTCAATCCAAAATCACCCGGCGATATGAATCCGGAAGTGGCCCTAAGGAAAAGCCTCAGGGTTGAACGGCGTCCATTTTGCTTTTGAGCAGCTTGCTGTCAAAATGTCAAGCTGACTGAATGGTGCACGCCACACCCCAAACAAGTGTCAAGCCCTCACAAATGCCACCTTTTCACTGCGCTCCTCTTTGTCTGGCCTCCCCCATCGCCCCACCCAACATGTGCGCCTGAATAAATCTTTCACCTTCTTGTTGATCCACCGTTTCCTCTAGGGGACACCACCTTTCATCTTTTGCTCGTATTAACAGGGAGCCTCAGCCGGCCCCACCCCGCCCTTCCCCGCCTGCAGCGTCAATCAGTCTTCTTCTCAGCACAGATCAAATGATTAGCGAGCATCACCTTACAGAGCGCCGGCAGTGCGTCTGGATTGGAAATGATTCAGCTCAACCTGGGCTGGGCTGGGCCGGGCCTCCACGTGGAGTCAAACGAGGAGGATGACAGCCTGAAAGCACCACATTAGCCCGTTTAACTTAATGCCAAACAAATGCGATCCCCCGAAGGAGATGCCTTGAGGGACGGGCAAATTCTTCCCAGGCAATGCCAGCAGACAGATGTGGCGGAATTGAGCCCAGAATTTTTCTGCTCACATCTCTTTGGTGAGCAGCTCACTTTGTAGGCCAGCTACATGTCAGGGAGCGCCAATCAAAACGGAGCCTAATCGCCTTTGATACAGCTTTTGTGTCAGATTTCATTAAGCGTACGCGTGACATCAAATCATATCAACAAATTTGCGCTAATCTTTTCCCCAGGCACTTCATCCTCTCCCTGACGTTTCTTCGCATCTTGACTTTTTTTTTTTTGGTAGGGTTGCCTCCGATGTGGGAGCAGCCGCCACGCGGTGGTGTGTAACTCCACGGCGGCATGGGCGGTGAGATTAAATTAGGCCCGTGTATGGGGATTACAAGGCACTCAAAGCCTGATCCCCCTCCTACTGGCGCTAATCCAAGCCTAATGAATGGATGATGCAGAACGCGTACTCCAGGACGCCAATTCAGCTCATTTCTTGAAACCATGCATCGCTATGAAGGAGGGAGACGACGTCATCCATGCAAACCATTCAGTCATGCTTTGTTTATCAGCGTCGAGCTAAGGAAACATTTTTCAAGGCAAGCTAGCGACACCATGTGATGTGGTTGGCAAGTCAGTTGAGTTCAGTCAGTGCCACCGTCCGGTTCTGACATTTTAAATTTTGGGCCGGAGGGGCCCGGGTGATCACAAGGAGCACATTGTTCCTCAAGCAACCCCCCATCCCTTTAGGGTTCAGACTATTTTTTTCTTTTTATCAAATTAAAACTAACTTGATCCATTACCATAAAACCCACAAGAACAGCGATGTCAGTTGGCTCTTTATGAGCCATACCCAATACAGAGACTGTTTTTAGAACCATTAAAAAGTCAAGTTTATTTATAAATATTTTTCTAAAAAAAATCTTAAACCCAACTACAATGTATCCCAAATAAATGTCCCTATTAAAACGAATGGGAGAATGAAACCAGTTCTTTGTTTTTTGCTTCAATTCAATGGAGATTGTGCTGCTCCCGCTGTGGCCACCTGGGGGCAGTATAATACGAACATATAGCGCTGTGGGGGTTTTGTTGCTAATTGTTCCTTCAGACTAAAGGAGGGCAATTGCTGGTACGTGCTAAAGTGACCAAAGGCCGTTTGACATCCGGAGACGATTACCGAGGAAACTCGGCGAACAGAAGGTCAATTTAGTGTAGCATTTGGCCGAGGGACGCAGGCAAGAAGGAGTCTTTCATCGTACTGCTGCAGATGAAGACTCCCACAGGGGATTTTCGGCCGCTCGCATAAAGAGACTTTTGTCACAGAGGCAAAAATAAAACAGGCCTGCAAAGTAAGGTCCTTCATGGCCAGGCTTTTTTTTTCTGTTGAATGTCCAAATTACACGCATTTGATTGTTTTCCTTTTAAGTTCAATTCTCTACACAATGTTGTGCCAAAAGGGATATCTCTTTTTCAAAGTTATGATTTTTGGTAACTATTACGACTTCGACTTTTTTATTTGGTGTTTTACTTCTTGCACTTTTTTGTGTTATTTTGCCGGGTTTCATTGAAAAGTAACGAAAGGGTAAAAAAAATGTTTGCTATTTCAGGATGAAGTTACAAAAAATAATGATAATTCAGATCCAGTGCGGGCTGAAGGTCTGAAGCCCATTTTTATTGCTGGCTCACCTAAAAAAAAAAAAAAAAATAATCAAGGCAATAAGCCTTCCTCAGATCCAATTTACTTCTCTGATTATTGCCTTTGTCGTAATTAAATTGCCACCCGGGCTGAAGAAATATTTGCTGCGAGCATTGCAATTTGAAGTGGCAAGATTGGCCACCCATGGGCTTTACTACCTTTCCTGCTCATGAGATAATACAAATTCAATTCATTCCCATATCTGATGCTTGTCTTGTAATCTGTTCCAGCTTCCCCTCAAATTAAAAAAAAACCAACATTTTTGGTGAGGCGTTTTTTTTAATAAGGAAAATAGTATTAAACCGAATGTAAACAAATGATTTTTTTCTGCACAGCTCCCTAAGGTATCCTTGGACATTTTATTTTAAGACAAAGATACAGCTATAGATGGAGTAGAATGAGATGGTCACAACTCCTCGGTAAGCTGTAGCGATGTTCGTTTAGCAGAGGATAAAGACTATATATTCCTTTGAGTTGTTTCATTGTCTGTCTACATGAGTTGCTCCATCATTTGTGTAGCTTAAAAGAGACGCCGTATTGTTTGATGGCATTGAGTGACTTCTTTTTTTTTTTTTTAATACACATGTTATTTTTTTTTATTTATGTCTAGTTTGACAGTACACGGTTGAAGCAAGAGGGTGGTTGGTGGACGAAGACGGTTGCGAGTTATGGCCGGACTGTCGAGCTGCACTCCATCCTCTCCAGAATAGCTTTCATCACGCTGTCATCCGAGCACTCACTTTTCAATCAATCCTTTCCATCTTGAGCTGCGCTTGCCTCCGCTCACTGTCAATTCAATTTTCCTCATTTGCAGGCTTCCTTCCCTCCTCCTCAGACCTCGTATATAATGTTCGAGAGGCGGCCGCCCTGTCAATCCACCGGACCTCGACCTTCCTAAATCACCGCAATGTATTCTCCTACCAAGCCGCCCCTGAAAGGATGTCAAAGCAAACCCTGACCCCACTTGACAGCCCCCCCGTCTCCACGTGCAGCCATTTTGGGAGGGGTGCGAGCTGCCGGCCCGCTGAAGGTGTCACAAAGACGATAATGAGAGGGCGTGCCGGTTGAAGGGTCGTTTCTGCTGCAGCTTAACTCTCGGCCGGCCTGTCTCAGCTTTCAAGGCGAAGGCACGGCTTATTAGTGAGTCAGCCCATGCAGGAGGGACGTAAGAGCAAATTGTGCTGCTGTTGAAGGTCTGTGTCGTGAATTGAAAGGGTGCCAAGCATGCGGGCCCCCTGCCATGAACTCAATTAGGATTTAGTGAGGCTTTATGGCAGCGGGTCGAAAACAATTTACCCACTCTTCCATTCAAATCGAACGGCAAAGTAAAAATAATCCAAGTGGGTAGTTAGGAAGTGAGCTTTCGGCTCAAAAGCTCCCAAGTCACTTTGCATGGTGTTGCATTAGCTCAGTGCTTCTCAATTATTTTCTGTTACGCCCCCCCCTAGCAAGAAGAAAACTATTCGCGCCCCCCCTCCCCACCGTGACTATCCTAACTTGTCTTGTAAGTCGTAAAATGTTGCACTGTCGCAAACGTGACAGAAGTAACAATGAGAGCGCCACTGCCCCCTGCTGTAGTAAACGCGCAATTACACTTTATTCTAGTACTGCCAAAAAAAAAGCCTGTTCCCCAGGGTCACACGCGCCCCCCCAGGAATAGCACCACGCCCCCCAAGGGGGGCGCGCCCCACTATTTGAGAAGCACTGGCCTAGGTGACTGATTCACAATTTGGTTTTGTCTGATATCAGAGATTAAATAAAGAAAACCAACTGGCTGATTGATTTGTTTTGAGAGGAAAAAAAAACTGCAAAAGCATTTCACTAGCTGACCAGGAGATGGCGACAGCGTGGCATCTGAAGACCATGGATTGTTTGTTCTGCTATAGCCTAGGTGACTGATTCACAATTTGGTTTTGTCTGATAATAGATATTAAATAAAGAAAACCAACTGGCTAATTGATTTGTTTTAATTGAGAGAAAAAAAAAACATCAGCAAAAGCATTTCACTAACTGACCAGGAGATGGCGACAGCGCGGCATCTGAAGACCATGGATCGTTCTGCTATGCCGGTTTAAAAAAAAAAAAAAAAAAACGTAATTAGCTAGGGGTCAAAGGTCAAAGTTTACGGTTCAAAGTTCACCCAGGGGTCAAAGGTCGGTTCAAAGTTCACGGGGTCATGTGCACATTTTCGATTTTTAACTAGAGTTGAAAGTTTAGGGTTCAAAGGTCACCCAGGGGTCACCCAGGGGTCACCACGGGGTCACCGCGGGGTCACCGCGGGGTCACCGCGGGTTCAAAGTTCAGGGTTCACTTTTTTTTTTTTTTTTTTTTTTTTTAGGTTAACCTTTATTTAACCCAGTGCTTCTCAATTATTTTCTGTTACGCCCCCCCCTAGCAAGAAGAAAACTATTCGCGCCCCCCCTCCCCACCGTGACTATCCTAACTTGTCTTGTAAGTCGTAAAATGTTGCACTGTCGCAAACGTGACAGAAGTAACAATGAGAGCGCCACTGCCCCCTGCTGTAGTAAACGCGCAATTACACTTTATTCTAGTACTGCCAAAAAAAAAGCCTGTTCCCCAGGGTCACACGCGCCCCCCCAGGAATAGCACCACGCCCCCCAAGGGGGGCGCGCCCCACTATTTGAGAAGCACTGCATTAGCTCATGCTAAAAACAAAATGTCTTTTGTATATTTCATCAGCTCAATTTTGCTTCACTATGGAGTCAATATTCCATACTAGCGACACGTTGTCAGGTTCGGGTGACCTGCCCGCCCACTTTGACTTCATCATTTGGCCCCACTGGCAAATCATGTCAGCTAGCCTTTGTTTTTTTATGAGACGCATTTTGTATTCAAAACAGGGACATGGAATTAAAAAAACAGGTTTTGCATGGAACTACGGCGTGACGGTTTAATGATTTTGTGGTCAGCACTTTTGTTTGCGCAGTGGAAATCCGCCCATGCAGTTGTGGTGGAGGAGAAAGCGTCCCGAGGCTGAAACAGGTGAAAGCAAAGTGTTCCTTCCTCCTACACACTTACTGGAAGAGCGAAAACGTTTGGATGGGCGCCAGCCTCTGCTTGACATTAGCACTCCATCAACAAAAGTTGCTTTTGCCATCCAAATAAAACAATGTGATTCTCTTTGTTTTAGGCTTTGTTCACAATTATTTTTTTAGGAAAGAATGTAACCTAGTTGTGTAATCTAGTGGTTTTGCACAATTCTTTAATAATGGATGATGATGCATCTTTTTTTTTTATTATTTATTGTGCAATGCTGCAAACTGGCTTCGTTGGTAAACAGATGTGCATCTGTTTGTTTCATGATTAAAAAACATAGTGAGAACAGAACAAAAATGAAACTGGATGACAAACTCCTTACAAAGCTCCTTCTGCTATGCACGTCTCGGCCACTAGAGGGCAGTACGATACAGATAATTAGCTAACAATTGAGACGGAGGAGACTGTCAATGCCTCAGTCAGCTGCAGTAGGAATTCGATGTTTATCACGGAGGATAAAGAATATACGCCGGCAAGTATGATACTTTCTGCTGCTCAGGCGAATTGTGCTCTATAACATCAATGCTATTCATTAGCCCGTCGACTACGTTTTGCAATATTTGGTAGCATGAAGCTAACTGACGTTCCTGCTTTGTGGTTATTCCAAATACATAACTTGTAAGTCATTGAATTTGATGTTTGGTTTGACAATTATAGACAAAGCTATATTTTTAGGAATAAGCTTTTAATTCGTCAATAGAATTGGGGCGGCTTGCATCTGCCTAAGTGAGGATGCAGAAAATGGCAACAGCAGAAGGAGGCCAGGTGAGTGCTTAATTTGCATGCACACACGCACGTACACACCAACGCGCACACACACGCAGACACGTGCACGCACACCTCCAGCTGGCTGCCCCACCCTAATTTTCACATCCTGTCATCTCTCTCTTTCCCCGGCGCCTGCCTCTATGTCGGGGGCTCTGATTTGAACCTCGGGTCACTTTCTTCCCGCCGGAGCTCAGTATGTGTCGTTCCCAGAGGAACGCTAGTCAGCGTAACGCATCATCTGAATTAAAACTGTTGCAGCCTGTTGCAACGACGGCTCGCACGTATCAACGGGCCGCTCGGCTATTAGCTGGGGGAGGGGAAAGAAGGCAGAAAATGGGCATTGATTTTAAAGGCAAAGGCAGAAAAATGGCATTTGCCCGCAAGGGCCCGGATGTTCAAAGCGTAGGCAAAATGCACCTTTATGAAAGCTCACTTTTTGCAAAATATGCTCCGATGCAAAATGGCAGCATGAAGAATGTCAGGTGAGACCCTGTTGCATGCGGCCGCGACAGAAAAGAAATCACACTTGCGAAGCAGATGGACAGCTGTATGTCTACAGCTGCCACAGGTGATCGTCACACCAATCATATGCATATCGCCATCATCACCATCATCACGGTATGGATGCGAAGCCATGTTGACAATTGTGCTGACATGACAGCTCCACGATAACGTCATTCAAAATGAAGACTTCTTTCCTCCAGAGCAGACAATGAATTGTGAAATATCCGCAAGTCGCTAAAGGTGTGATGGCACCTCTGCAGCCTCATGAGGCAACCCATCAGACGTCCTCTTTTTTTTTTTTTCCAACCTCCAAAGTGTCTGGACACACCAAAGCTGCTCTTACCTTCGCAACGATGTTTCTTTCCTCCGTCGAGTCCTCAAGCGGCTCTGTTGCCGCTTGGCCTGGTCTGGTCCGGTCTGCTCTAGCCTGGTGTGGTGTGGTGCCGTCTGCGCACTTTGGTACTGTGCTGATGCTGCAGTGATCGAAAAACACACCCTCCTCCCTCTAGCCGCGCTTGCTCGCTCCCAGCCTCCCTCCCTCCCTCCCTTCCTCCCCCTCATTGGCTGCTTCTCGGAGGTGACATCACCCTTCCGTCTGAGCCTCCGCCTCGGCTCCCCTCCTCGCTCCGTCGTGTGGATCCCTGGTTTTCTCCTCTATTGTAATGTCCGTCCTCTCGTCCCCTCCTCATCCTCACATCCAGCTGCTCTTCTTCTTGCGCTCGCATCCATCAAAGTAACACATGCTGAAAAATTAGCACACTGCCGAGAATCTCCTCCTGTGCACCAGCTAATATATCAGGCCGTCCAAAAAAAGTTAGCAGTTTCCACATTGAAGCTCTTCCAGTCCTCCTCTGTGGCTTTTGGTTTATTATCTAAGCATTAACTCTCGGATGCACAAGTGAGTGTACCCTTCACTCTTCCATAAGTGGGTCAAAAATGAGCCATATTAGAATCAACGTGTTTTTAATGCTATTGTCTTTTTGGTAGAGAGTCATTCATTTCCATGATATTAGATTTCCATTGGATTCCATAGAAAATGTCTTTTTGCCCCACTTATGGAAGTTTGGGGTCGTAATACACAAACTAGAATTTCTTAAAATGTATAAAAGGTAGAATTTTAAATGCCATTATGTTACAAACATGTTTTTTTAGGAATTCCTGGAATATGAAACATAACTTTTTATTATGAAGATATTTTAAAAAAAATAAAATAAAAACTCACCCACTTATGCATTTAAGGGTTAAAGAAACGTCTGGCAAGGAACGTCATGCAATGACACTGAATTAAAATGTGAGAGGCATAATACGCCACCTCTTATCTGCGCGAGATGAGCCGATTTCTGGGTCTCATGACGGCCCCTTCCAAGGGTGATACATTGATAAATGTCGCCCGGCAACCACGGGAAATGAGACAATCAAGATCTCCTGATTGGACCTCTGCGTTTTCCTGCGACTGCAAATGAACTACTGATGATGATGATGTCTTACACTTCAAGAGAACATAAAAAATTAAACATGGAACAAGCTGTTCATGCTTCGCCCAAGACAAAGAATACGTACATGAGTCAAACAACCCAAATTGAAACATTCCTATATTTTAATTCTATACTTATTCAAAATGCTATCTAATGCATTCATGTGCCTCAAAGATGCATCTTTGTAGTCATGACTACATTGCAGCAATTTGAATGTTATCCAACATCAACATTGTAAGGATAACTATAACAAATGAATACCGTATTTTCTGGACTATAAGGCGCAGCTAAAAACCTCAAATTTTCTCAAAAGCCGACAGTGCGCCTTATAGTCCGGTGCGCCTTATATATGGACCAAATAGAGAATGATGGATGGATGGAACTTTACCTTTTTAACTTTACCGATCTATCTGACTGTTTTGTACTTATTAAAGTAAGCTTTACATGTTTATTTTGTGTGTTGTGTGATATTAACATTATTGATATATTGTTATTGTTTTCATCATTTCAAGTTATTAAATTGTGATTGCATTAATGGTGCGCCTTATAGTCCGGTGCGCCTTATATATGGACAAAGTTTTAAAATGGGCCATTCATTGAGGGTGCGCCTTATAGTCCGGTGCACCTTATAGTCCGGAAAATACGGTATATAAATAAGGCTGTGAGTAATGCCGTTCTACTTAAATGCCATTATTAAGAAGGCTGAAGAGTTCTGAGTACTTAAAAGGTTGGAAAGTGAAAGCCCAGTTCCAAGAAGACAAAGAGCAGCGGAAGAAACAGCATGGCAACATAGCGCACAGTCAACTCCTTCCGCTTGCGAACCGCCAAGCGGTGCGCCCATCTGCTGCCGGCAAAAAGCAGACCAAAGCTGCACAGTGCGAGAGACCTTCACAGGGGAAGAATGATGAATGGCGCTGGGCTTAAAGAGGTGACAAGCCCAACCAACAACCCTGCTTGAGGTCAACCAATCTGGGTCAAAACCACAACAGTAACACCAAGTGCAAACTAAAGGACGACATTGGTGTGCATGCCGCAGTTGCCCTCAATTAACAGCGCCAGAAATGGACAAATTCATTTTTTGCGGTGAGGCGGTTGTGTTTTGTGCTTGAGCTGAAAAGGTGAATGGGTAGAAGAGCAGAAAGGTTACAACACTAACCAGAACAACGGAGGGAAAATATTTGCAAATTCTGATTTGAGAAGAGACATTTTGCGCCCTCTTGGCTGGAAAGCTTTTAGCAAAGCTCTCTGCTCGTCTTCTGCCTTCGAGCTTCCTGCGTGGACGAGAGGGAGACGCAAAAGCGCGCATCCAATGAGCGGCTTCAACCAAGAAGGGAAATCCAACCGAGTCAGCAGAAGGTGGGCGGGTGGAGACATTTTCATCACCTTAAAAGCAGGAGGGAGGGGAGGCAATCGCGTAAATGGCCGGCTGCACTGCGGATGGGGAGACTCGGGAGCGACAAGAACAGAAATAGACAAGAGGCTGCTCGTGCAAAAGGTGGATACGCTCGTGCTGGAGACAAAATATTGATATGGCAATAGACGGACTCACAGGAAAGGACACGCTTGCGCCAAGTATCCGAGCGCATGCTGGCTGCCATCCAACGGCTCCATTTGAGCACCACTTCTAATTAGGCGAGCTTCGTCAACCTTTCCACAAAATTAAAATGATCAAAACGCCAGAAACTAGATGGAACAATGGATGTTGGCAAAGCTGAATGCAACTTATTTCACAAAGCACAACTTGGCAGAGTGAACAACAACAAAAAAACGTACAAAAAATATAGCATTGGCATTCTTCATGGTGTTAGAACCCTTCTCTAAGAAACCGATAACCGAACAAAAATTGTGGTGCAACACATGTAGACAGAGTAAGGCAACACATTGTCGATCGCCTGCAAAAAAGTAACGAGAAATATTCCTGCATCCGACTGGACAGTTGCGACCATTTCCATGTATATCAACGTGGCTGTGTTATACTGCCCCCAAGTGGGCAATGTGCACTCACCAGGAGTCACACATGCATGTCCAAACGGATTGATTCTTTGTAGTCCATTTAATCAGCCCTTCAGATTTTTGGTTAAAATAGGTCATCCGTGCGTCTATCAGTCCGCTCGTCTGCGGCATTGAAGTTGTGAGAGCGCAAGGTCAACCTTTAATGACTCGCTAATTGAAGGCAAATGACTGATTAAGTTTCCTTGCCGTGCGCTTGGCTGACTTGAATGACAGCTCAGCGTGCCAGAGAGCAAGAATGCTTTCATTTCAAAGAGAATCGGCAAAGTTGGCACCTTAGAAATATTTGGCCGTTGTAGTGGATTACCTTTGTGTCATGTTGCAAGTTAAAATAAAATACTATGCGAGACAGTTGTCACAATTGACCACCGTATATGTTACCGTGCATGCTCAAGTCACGTGAACACACAACAGTACACAAAATATGCAAATTAGGAACCATAATAAAAGATACCATAGTAGGACTCTGTAACCTTCTCTGCAATGATAAAATAAAAAAATTAATCTGACAAAATTAAGTCATCGCTCAAGTCATTATTTTGTAAATCTTGAATCATGTCCGTTCAAGACGTAGTTCTAGGTTTTTAATGATTTATCAGCCTTCAGTTAATCTTTGGAAGAAAAGCTCGTGAAGGCAGCATTTTTTTGTCACCACAGAAGTTGAACGCGAGGAAGTCTTTACCTTGCCTGATGCACCGCTTATCTCCACAACGTTCGTCCATCCCAAAGGCTGCTTGTTTTACTTGCTATTAAAAACAGAATTGATAATTCTCGCATGTTCGATTCGTGGATTCCAAATTGTTCCAAATGGATCATCCGTCCGTCCGTGCAGTAAAAAGTAGGATCTTCCTCTTGACAGTTCGAGAAAAAAAACACTTCCGCCGCGTGAACACCTGATTCAACCTAAATGGGCCGCCACCGTACGGTGGGCGGTCCTGACAATTGGCGGAGGGGTGGGTGGCTATAGAGCAACTTTAGAAATCAACATTTACTGTCGTGGGGCCCGAATTCCTTCATATATTCACTCAAAAGAGAATTTTTCGCGTCAACTCCTACTAATTTGCTTTTTCGAGGATGCACGTTGCATCCTTTTGCCTACTGCTCGGCCGCGCCCCATAAATGACGTCACACGTTTCGAAATTTTACGGGTTTTTAAGACCTTAACCCAGATTTAATTATACAATGAAACAATGACATTTTACTAGTATATTTATTGGTGTCCATTTTGTCTCTTTCAATCTTCAATACTAGAAGCAGGGCAGATGCTAAATATTTATTATACACAATATATACGTTTTAGGACAAGTCATCCTAAAACATTTAAGGAAGCCATTTTTTGGTCACGCTAAAGTAGTCAAATTGCTGGAATTGAAATGAAGAAATGACCAAACAAACTTGCCTTCATTGGCCACTTTCAAGCACCGAAGCCTATGGACACAGGTGTACAAGTTCCTGAGCAAGGCCGTTTAGAGGAAAGGAACGCGAGGCAACGTTTCTGGCGGTGTTGTTATTGGGTAGGATTTACTTTAAATATAAATCTGGCATCTTTCTGGATTTGGTCATTTCTAAGGTTAAAGTTAAATCATTTAAAAAGACAAGACGCAATTTTATGCATTTATTCATGTTATTCCAATCGGATTCAAAGGCTCAAGGCTGTCAGCAATTTAATAGTCAAAAATACTCTAAAATTTTTTTTTGTTTGTTTTTTTAATCTCCTTCAGGTTTTGGCTTCAAGTGTACCATTCTTCCTTAAAAATGCCACAAAATGTTTTTGAAAAGTGCATTTTTGTGAACTTCTCAAGTTGTTCAGCCCAAAACAAAACAAACGAACAAAGTCAAGGCTTGTGATCAAAAATTTGCAACAAGAAACCACCAACGCAAAGGTTTTATAACCATCCTGTTCACACATTCTTTTTTTCTTTTTACACAGCCAGAGGAACAAAAAAAGTTGAAACAATAAACTCCCAAACCTTTTGTACAGAGAAAAATCAACCTAGATGACGAAAATGTCTCTTATATAAGTCCAGTCGCCTTTGCATTTGCCCTTTCCATTTAAATGGGGAGGGGCTGACAAGCGCGCGTGTGTCGTGCGTGTCTTTTACACGCCAGGTTCTCCATGTGGTTTTGATCTGTCGTGTATGGACTGGAAACCAGAAACTCTGCACCATTAAACAAGTCATCCAGTATCATCTATGCAGGCGCTGTTACAGAAATTTAACTAGGTGGGGTCGTCAAGCTCTAATTCAAGTGTGTGCGCATGTGTGTGTGTGTGTGTGTGTGTGTGTGTGTGTGTGTGTGCGTCTGCAAGAGTCTCATTGATTAAGCCAGCCCGAATCCCTCAGAGCACTCCTGGATGGCCAGCAGCAGCATGTGTCTCAGCTTCTCGTAACTCTCGTAGGCAGGGAGGTCCAGCTGGTTGAAACTACACGCAAAGAACACACGGTGTCATTTCTGGAGGCGGCAGATGGGTTCATTTGTCACACGCAACATGTTTGTTTACCAAGTGTGAGCGGAGGGCAGGCGGTCGGTGGAGCGGTCGTCACGGTGGATTTGGAACTTCTGGATGCCGTTCATGCCCTCAAGAGCGGCGAAACCCTGAAGGGGAACTTTGGAGGTGCCGGTGACGAATTGTAAGAACTTGGCTCGGTCCGCTTGGTCGAAGGAACGCAGGGCCCTCCAGAACCACTGGATCTTTGGGCAAAACGCAAACAAGCGAGTTCTCACACCTGGCTGGCTTCGCAACGACGCCAAGACGGACAGCCCGCAGTACCTGGATGGAGCTGGACTGGTATTTGTGGTACTCCGTGTTGGCCTTGAGGTCATCGATATCGATGGTGGGCAGGCCAGAGATGAGCAGCTCCAGCTCCTGCTCGGTGAAGATGGAGATCAGCCTCTTGGGGATGATCTCGTAGAAGCCCTCCAGGAAGGCGGCCAGCTGCTTGCGGATGGCGCCTGCGCGACATAGTTCGAGGCCGCTTTAACGCTGACAGACGCACGTTTTGAGAGACGGCTAAAGTCATCGCATTTTACGGCTCTGCGATCAAAACATGGCTTGTTGGATTGCATGTTTTCCCATGGCGGTCGGTGTTGAATGTCATAAAATGTTAAGCCCAAGCTTACCGGTCATCTTCATCTGGCAAACCAGGTGCACGTATTCTTTTTTGTTTTCTTCTGTGACCAGAATGTTGGCGCCGTTTGGCTTGAGGTCTCTCACTTCACAGACGCCGAACTCTTGGACCTGGACGTAAAAAGAGCAGCGGGAAGCTCTTGAAATCCGTTTGCCTCTCGCTCTTTGCCAGACGACCGCGTCGAGAGCATTGTCAAGCGGCACTCGTGGGCCAATCTTGGGAGCGACAAGCCATTTTCCGGCACCCACCTCTGTGCTGAATGCGAGTTCATAGCCTAATGTGGACACGTCGTTCTCCAACAAGTAGACCAAACCCTGGAAGAAGGGGTAGTCCTCACTCTCCATGTCGGTGTACCTAGGAAGGGAAGAACAGCAGGACAAATGTTAGCACTGACATTATTTCTCATCATCACTTTGGATTTGCATCACCTGACACTCTTGCCCAGGATGTGCTTGTAAAAGCTTCGTGTGAAGTAACACTCCAATAACCGGTTATCATAAACGGCTTTGGCCACCACCCGGCCCACAAACTTGAAGTAGCTCAGGTGGTTGGGGTTGCAGTGGGACGAGGGATTGATGGTGTAGGTGACCCGATCTCCGGGCGACGTGCGGAACAGGGCGTACATGGGGTTGAACATCTCGCGGGAGATGATCATGTACCATTCCCTCAGAAGGCCGCCGGCATCTTGGCCCTCTTCTCCTTCAAAGACAATGTACCTGCAACACAGACAAAAGCCCGTTGGCGTGCTTCCGGACAGAGCCGACTCTGGCGGGTGTTTGGGCGAGGGAAGCGTACAGCCTGTTCTTCATGTCCTCGGGGCTCTTGCGATGAAGCTCTCTGTACGAGTCCTCAAACACGTGATCTCTTCTTACGTGCACGGCCATGTCCTCTTTCCTCAGGCCTTCATCCAGGCGTTCCAGCTCCTGCCGGAAATACCTGCCAGATGAACAACAACGGGTCAGCCACCAAGAAAGTCTGTGAATTGAGCGCAGGTCAAATTCATCCGGCTTACTTCCTCTTCACATCAAAGTCCAGGATACGGATATAATCCACCAAGACCGCAAAAGGACCATCGGCCAAATGAGTGGTGGACTGACGCAGTATCTGGTTGAGTACTGTGCGGTGAGTTTCTACAAACAAGGGGAATTCAAAGTCATCAGACCAGAAGACAAGATGTAAAGCCTTTACGGTCTTTGGCAATTCCGTTATTATGCGTTACGATAGCGACTGAAAGTCGGCACGCCCACCGCCGAAGCGCGGAAATGGTGCCGTGCCAGCGAGTTCATTGCCTCTTACCGGCAAATCGGAGGAACTTCTGTGTGTCTGGTGGCAAGTTTGAAGAGATGTGCATGGAGGACGGTTCCCGGGAGAAGAACGGGTCTAGGGACGACGGTGTTGCTGGTGTGAGCGGCGCCGGAGAAAGCGGCGGAGGTTCGTCCTTGATGTGCGAAAGCTGGCTCTCCCGCGTGTCCCGGACAGGAGGTTTACTCTCTCGCTCGGTGGCGTGGACAAGGAAGAAGGCCTCCACAGCAGGCTGGAGAACTACGGAGGGATCCCAATGGAAATGAAATAAGGACAAAAAAGCATCGCTTACACGGACGGCATAGCGGGAACATTCCACCTACCCAAGACAGCGTGCTGGTCATGGGACTCTTCGAGCTCCTTCAAGCATTCCCCGAGCATGTCCCACAGCTCATCCAGCAGGAGCTGCTCGCTGAGCAGAGGGAGGTCAGGGAGTTTCTCCTCACTCTCTGATTGGCCATTTCCTTCCTCATCTGAGGGGGAAAAACAAACGTATAAAAACACGCTCTCTGCCCCCACACATGTTGAAACCTTTTCAGGGTGTGAATAACTCACCCAGAGTTGAAGAGTCCAGGTCCATAGATGTCTGGTCAACATCCATTGGCGAGTCATCTCTCTGAGTCGCCTGAGCCTCTGACACAGACTGCATTTCGGACTGTAGCGACCCAAACAGGAGGCGGCCAGAAAGACGGGCGGGATGGGAAACAAAGATAATAATTAGCAATACACTTTCGCTACTTATCTGCATGCATTAAGTCATTTGCGATTCAGGGCACTGTGGCTTGAGCAGGTAAAGCATGAAGCAACTTCAGCCAGACACCACTGCTGCCGATGATCATCGGGGGGTTGACGAGTTTGGAGCAGGGACCCTCGCACGTTATACAAACAAGCATGCTGAGAGAGCACACATGGTGGGTTACTGACACATCCATTTTTGAGCAGAGTCATAAAACAACTCGTCAGAAACAAGTTGCAAACAAGACCACATTTGGAGGTAAGAATGCAAAATAGATCCAATATAATAGCATGAAAAAGCTAAAGGCATGTCAGTCGCTCACAGCAATTGCATCCAGCTTACGAGGTCACCAAAAAGGATAACACGGTTGGAAATGAGGCCCCAGTGAGCGAGTGTGCTTAAGTGTCTGCTGTTAACGCGGCCCATGCTAACCGTAGCGGCAGCAGCTGTGCCAGCAGGGGGAGCAGCACCGGCGGGGGCATGAGACACTGCGACTGACGATCCGGCGGCGACGGCGACCGAGGCGGCGGTGGGCGGAGGCGCCTGTGTGAGCCGACGTGCCCGCTGACCCTCTCTCACCATCTGGATGATGGCGTCGGCCTCGGCCTCCAGTTGACGAACGGCAGCCTGGATGCTGCTGGCTGAGCCCAGGCTGGCCGAGCCTATCCGTTGAGCAAAAGGGGCGGGGTTTAGCGTGCCGAACCTCAACTGCGCAACGCTTTCTCGGCCGTATCGATCTCTCACCTATTCGCCCGGTCTGTTTGGCTTTCTTGTTGGCACGGCGCGTGTCCTCGCGAAGTTGGATAATCACCTGCAACACTCGCAAGAAAAATTTCTGGGTCGATGTCTTGGAGGTGAGAGAGCTCATACAGGGGAGTTGCAGTTCTCGTCCGCCAAGCGTGCGCTTCTGTGCAGCCACAATCACCACGCTCTCTGCTCCATCAAACCTGCGGCCCAACGACAAACACCTTTAAGCAAAATGTAGGTGGAACAAATGAGTCTTTCATTTAAGACCACATAAATGTTGTGCTTTTTGCATCGATCATACCTGCTGGTCATTTTGCCCTTAAGTCTGGCAGAGATGGAGGAATCATCAGGAGGAGCGTCGGGGGAATGAGAATCTGCGTGCGCTCGTCTCTGCTGCTCCAAATTGTACTCTCGGAGTTCAGCCAGTAGCGTACCTGGGCGGAAATAGAAATGTTTAAGGAAAGCGTACGAGGCTTTGCGAAAAGCCAGGAGCATGCATGCGGATAGCACTGACCAATTTGTTTGCAAAGGGTATAACCAAGATGTCTTGCGCCACTGAGCAGCAGTCTGAGCACAGTGTCCCTGGTGGAACCATCTCCCCTGGATAACTGAAGTAATATATTCGCTGCATCTTCCAGACCCTCTTCTGAGCATGAATGAGAAGTCAACACCTTGAACAAAGTGCAGATTTGTATTAAAAAAAAAACAAAAAAAAACAGGAAGGACATAACGGTACACAAGGCAACGTTGGAAGTTGAACTTTCACAAAGCCCACACATGGTATTTTCCAATACCTCTACTGAAAGCTGAAGCTGTTTCTCTGTAAGTCCAGCAGAGGCAATCTTGTTATCACTCTCCGTGCTACTTGAAGAGCTCTTTGTTTTCGCTGCTGTGACAGAATAAGAACACATCAATAACGAGTAGCATTTCGCAGCAATGACAATTTCAAACGTCACCGCTGTTCCTTTTACCTGTGAAGACTGTGGATGTGGGCAATGGCGTGGAACTCGCAAACATTAAAAGACTTGTCCCTGAGGAGGTGCTCTGGGTTCCAGATCCCGCAGAGGCCACTGTGCCCACTGGAGCGGACTGGGCGCTTGAGGCCACTGTGCCCTGCGCAGTGCCAGGGGCTGCGGCAGCCGAGCTGATGATCTGGGTGGGGTTGGCTGACTGTGGAGTGGCGTGGCCTGCAGGCACCTCCGTGGCCTTGTTGTCAGGCAGGGCAATGGATATGAGCGAGAGCAGACGCAGCAGCTTTTCGGTGAGCAAGGAGCTCCGCCTGATGACGGGATGGGACAGCATGTTCATCAACTGACCAAGGGGGGACGTTTCCAGGCTTAACTGGAGTCCCTCGGCCTCTGCGTTGCCCCCTAAAGGCACGGTCTTCATTGAGGCTTTTCCTTTGCGACTGACATTCATGTTGTCCAACTTTACAAGCAGGTCCCAAAAATCGGTGGAAATTCCCAAAGACTGGGGAGTGATTGATGAGGAGCCAAAAGCGTTCTGTGCACCCGAAGCATTGGCGTTTGGGTTGTTTTGAGCCTGTGAACTCGACTTGGATCCTCCGCTCATACCGCCCAAGCCCGAGGAGCTCGAACAAAGTCGGGCCTCCAGGTCAGAGGATGACACGGACAGATCCTTACAACGCTGCTGGGTGAAGTGACTGGGGAACACCTGCAGTGACAGAAAAAAAAAAAAAAAAGTCCACCACTCAGTACTCAGCAAATATCAAAAAGTGGATACATAACAGCTTGCAGTTATAATTTAATTTGTTTTACGTTTCCATGCCAACATTTTGGCAGGTTGGTGTAACATTTTCAATACAAATACAATAATGTAAGAGAAGGCAAGCCATATACAATACACACTACTAGAACACATTCCATGGTAGGCAGGTAAGATAAGCTTTCCGTACCATGTTTTATAGAAGTGCTATGATACAACCATATAACATTGGCCCTCACGGGAAAGTCGACAAACATGGCATGGTTGTATTATATTGTGAGGCGGCAAGCAAAGGAACCGCAGCAATGAGCCTTGCTCTGTGTTTGTTAGCATCGATTGTTATTTAATGGGTTTGGGGGAGGAAGGGAGGGAGGAGTGGGGTGAGGGTGGCTGTAAGCCTTCCCATTACCCTCGCGGGAAAACAGACGGTCAAATTGCACAGCGCCCTTGTAAAGTGCAAGAGCAATTGTTAGAAAAGGCCTCGTGGTGGTGCCCTACTGCACGCTCAGAACTACAAGAAATTTGAAAATTAAGTAAATTGCAGCTACGCAAAATTTTAAACAAAGTACTCAAGTACTCGGTTCATCTTTAAACGAATCGACAAGTCAAACGTATGTATTTGCTGTGACGTTTGCTTTGTAAGCAATGTAATAAAATGGCGCACAAATTAGAGCGACGATAAGTTTGATTAATTGAGCATTAACTCAGTTTTAAATGAACGCAGAGCCGGCAGCCGACGGCATTGGAAGCATTTATTTCAAGACGTGGCGGCGTTTTTCCTCGATGTCACGTCCGCCCTTTGCTGATTGGTTCCTTCAAACTGTCAGTTTGCTCATCTTTGTCCTGCCCACTTTTGTGCGGCATCAAGTCAAGCAACAGCATCGAGCAGATTTCGCGAGGGATACGCGACTCACCTTGGCTAGCTGGATGAGTGTGTCCAACACATGTCGGCAAACGACGGGGGCAGCTTGCGGATGGATGTGTACGGTGGAGCCTCCACCTCCCGCGCAGGTTACCCCCGCAGGAGCTCCCGACATAGCACCTCCCAGGGCTCCGGACGCTGCTGCAGCAGCAGCAGCAGCAGCAGCAGCTGAGTGACGGTCAGCATGCTTCCTACCAGATACCCGTTGGATCTGGAAGATGTTAGTCCGACAGCCCAAGGCCGCGTCCATGGACACAGAGAGCCAAGAAAGTTGGCTGGAACTACGAGACTCCACTCTGTTTAGAAGCTCGAGGGAGGAGGAGGAAGAGCAGAGAGCGGCGGCAGCTGAGCCTTTAGCGCCGCAGCCTCCCTGGGAGCTCCTTTTTCCACGAGAATCTTCAAGGCGTGAGGTCTCCACACACACCTCGCTCTCGCTACTGCGTTGGAGGATGGACAACAGGCTGCGGATGACCCAGCCGCGTGTCTGCGAGTGGTAGCAAAGATTCCTGAGCACACGGTGCAGACGGCTGGTGTTGAGCTTGGGTTCATCCACAAACAGCAACACCAGCAGACAGGACAAGGCCTCGTGATCCAGCAGAAAACGGCCGCGCAGGCGCAACAAAGAATCCACACTGGAACTGGATGGTCTGAGGAAATAGCATTAAGATAAGCGATAAGCATCTAAAGGCACAACGGTTCTTCCATAAATAAATGATTGTGGCGCTTATACCTGTGGTTCGAGCCGCCACCCATCTGGAATGTGCCTCCTCTCTGCACGGCCAGTCGGGTGTACTGGACTCCACGATTGCTCCCTAAGCGACTGGTGAAGGCTGGCGAGCGCAGGATGGCCGAGAGCGCAGATGTTGAACTGTGTCCAAAGAGCCGCTCGTGCATCAGTTGCCTTTGTCGTGCCTCTTGCTCCCGACGCAAAGCCGCGGCTTCGGCGGCGATGTCGGGAGGCATGACGGCCAACACGCTGTCCTCCATGTCTTCCAACACACTGCGTCTTAGCTCAGAGGGCAGCGTCTGGATGAAGGTAACTGGGTCCAGGGGAGTATCTCCCGTTGTGGGCTGTTGGGAAACCTCCCTGCGCTGCTGCTCGGCTCGTTGCTGGGCAAGGACCTAAAACAATCAACGGCAAACTTAGTCCAACTTTTTATTCTGCGAAAATGCAAACCGTCTCTCAGGAGTTCTCACCTCCTCCTGTATGGCGGGCGGCAAGGCAGCCAGGAACTCAGGGCTGACCTCCGTAACCCCTGGTCCTGTTAGTACAGGCGCGGTAGCAGAGGGCAGGCTGGTAGCAGCAGCCGTGCGAGATGGTGGTCTTATTCCCAACTGATTTTGAAGCACTTCTCTACGAATGTCCTCAGGAAGCGCTGCCAGGAAAGACGGATCCACACCCTCAGGAAGACTGATTCCTGCAAAGACAAAGGAAAATGCCACGACAATGTTAAAACTCAACTATGGTGTCATGTCTTGAGTTCAATAATTAGCATGTGCGGTAGGTAGGGGAAAAGAAAAAAAAAATACAACCACCTGTACCTGCAAGTGGATCTTCTTCGTCATTGCTTGTGGACGGGAGAGGCTCTTCCTGGATAGCCTGGGATTGGTTGTCGGCGCTGTCACTCCTGATGATTGCTTCACCGACAGATGAAACTGAAGTGGAGCTAATCAAAGGAAGACAACTCCTTCAGTTTTTTGTTTTTAAATCAACATACAGATGACATATTGACAAACCAAAAAGAACCTGACCCAGTCTCCGTAATGGTCTGCCTGTCGGTCAACTCGCTCTCCCCGCTGGCAGACAGATCTTGCGACACAAGGGCAGTCTGAGCAGGGTTGGCAACGGCTTCATCTTGCGTGGCAGAGGCGGGGCTGCTCGTGTCCATTGGTGACCCCTCCAGTCGTGACACACCCACTACTGTTGGTTCTGCGGTCTCAACCATATCCGGGCTTGAGGCTAGGAGGCAGAATTTTTTATTTTTTTTTTTACATAGAGCTGAAATGCAATACTCAATTCATTGTGTAAATGATTTTGGAGCTGGCCAGAAATTTTTGCTGGTTGCTGTTAAATTCAAATTACAAATGCATCCTTAGTCATGGATAATCCAACGCTCCTCCACCACCACCACTTCTTTCTCCTCCATTGCCTCTCTTACCGATTGTGGGTGCTGGGGACATTTCCATCTGAGATGCTTCTGCTTCACTATTAGGCCTGTCGGCTGCTGCCAAAGGTGGAAGTCGAGCGCCGGCCAAAGCCGCCAATGAGCTGGCATGCGACTCGGCCAACAGCAGGCCAGCCATTGGTTGGTGGACCTGTTGATTGATTGCAGTTTCCAAGGAAACTAGGGCCTGTTCATGTGGGGCTGGCGTAGTGGGCGTGACCTCTCCAGAAGGTGGAGCAGTCAGGAAGCCTTCTGACACCCTCGGGGGGTCGAGAGAAGACACTGCAACTCCTTGAGACTGCTCACCCTCTAAAAGACAAAAATATGGGAAAAATCTTTTGTTTTTCCTCGCGAATGAGGGTAAAAAAGGGTCTGAAAATGGCTGGTGCTGAGTAAAATCATTTAACATGGGACAGCACGACGACAATTTATTCGCTGATTAACATCTCTGAACTGAGAAGATTAGCGTGTGGAAAAAAACATGACTATGGCTACTTTCTGTTGCATGACCTTTGAAATCATTACAAAAAGGTTGCCTGATAACTGGCAGCTCTCATAACTGGAGCCAAAGTCCTTGCAATGACCCAAACATGTGACGTTTCGGGGCCCAAATGGTTTCACATGAAATCTCACTGGGTGAAATTGAGCACATAGAAACACAAGACGTTGTCAAACAGTCGGACTGAGGAAGGCAGTAAGTCGTATCGTTATCTCCTGAACGGGGTGTACAATCCTGTTCCCCAACAACAACACAACTTACTACCTCACCACAACACAACCAGTTTCAAAAGAACGACATTCAGGTCTTCAGACAGCAGATGTTTTCCCTGCCGGCGATATGGCCGAGATGCTGTGGCGCTGCCCTAAGAAAGACAGTAGACTGTATAGTTATCTCCCAGATCTGGTGTGATCCTAAAACTATACAAACTACTACCTCATCCCAGAGAACGCACTGTCGACTCCTGCGGTTTCTTTCAAAAGAAGACACAATACACTCGACAAGTCAGTACCTGCTGTGCTTTCTGCACCATTAACTGTCCCCAATCCAGAACCCTAGAAGCGAGAAAGCAGAACAAGACACAGTGAACGTTTGTCAACGGCAGCTAATCGAGTCATCTCTTGTGTGCGTAATCGAGTCATCAGCAAGCCTACCTGCAGGCCCTGCTCCCTGGTCTGCTCTGCTCCAGAGGCCCTCCGCTCATTTTGTTTGGACTCTTCCTCTTCCGCCAGCTGCCGCCTCCGCTTTTCCCGGCGCTCTTCTAACTCCTCGTCTCGCAGACCTTCCAGATGCTGCAGGATCGGCACCTTCACAACTGCAAATAACACATCGCAAATTCATCTTGAGCTGTGGTGCAGAACATAAAACGTGCTGTTGGTCCTCTTGCATTGAAAGCAGGAAAGTATAGGAGTCACAGAAAAATAAATCATCCCGAGCTTGACCCAGAAAACTTTGGTGAGAGAATTTACCGTGCTGCAACATTCGTATCAAGTAAGCGTCACAACTTTGCTCACCTGCGACACAGTCGTGCATGCTCTCCGCATCCAGCACTTTACACTCATCTGTCCATCGAGTTAAGGCGGTAGGAATGCTTGAGAGGGTGCCTAGAAAAACAGAAAACCAACATGTCAAGAATTATAAACGACGACATACATCGACAACAACAACAAAAAAAAATCATCTCACCAGCTTGACCTCCCGTGTTGCTCTGCTCGTGGAAAAAGTCGTCAAATTCGTCATCGGAACGAGCAATGATGTGGACGTCCTCGTTTCCGACCAAAAGACGGGCTCGACCACGAGACTGCAGAGGTAGCGAGCTGGACAGTTGCAAAATGTCCGCTGCGGCACTGGGTCCCAACAACCTAGATGCGGTGGAAATGTTTAGAAACGGGCAGGCGGCTGTTGGGCGCGCGAGAGATCAAACGTCAACAAGGCGTCGGACCTCTGCAGGATGAGGGGAGGGTTGGGCTGGCGGTTTCCAGGGTAGTGGACATGGATGGTGTGCCCGCTGTTGGCAGTGAGTTGCCTGAGCGTCCGCTGGCTGCGACCCATGCCTTGCGCCAGACGGCTGCTTGTGCCCGCCACACCTAGGGTGAGGGAACCGTGGTCAGCGTGGCGCACCATCAGTGGGTGGGCGCTAGGGATGTTGCCTGGGGAGGGAGGGATGTCAGCTGATGGAAGAACACAAAACGGAGGTCGACGTTAGGAAAAAGCTTCGCAATATACTTCAGTTTCCCGTCTACGTTAGCGACCAATCGTGGCTGCCGTGCGACAAGTGTCGAAAGCGGACAGCGCTCTGCTTACCATTGTTGGAGAACATGTTGTCAAACTCGATGATGAGGTCATCATCCCTGTCAAATCTCTCAAAGCGGATATGAGGGGCGGCATTGATGTCAGGGAAATCCTCATCCAACTCCATCTCTGAACCTTCGTCGTCATCATCCTCATCTCCTTCCTCGTCATCCTTAAGGGCAAGTGAGAGTCATGAATTTGGACGAGCGACACCGCTTGATGCGACTTGATCTTATCAAAAGGTATATTGATCCTAACCGGGTCCTCCTCCTCGTCTTCCTCCTCCTCCTCTTCTTCGTCCTGGCTGTCGTCATCATCGTTGCTGCCGCTGGAGTCTTCTTCTTGCGTGTGCTCCTCATCCTCTGGTTCCAGGATATTCATGGAGTCTAATCATAGAGGGCAATTTTAAAAGGATGTACACCTTACAAAACTTCAAACTGTGTTCTACCCCACACTCGCCTTCTCGGTTTGCCTGAAGAGTGGATGCCTGGCTAATATTGGAGGGGGCCTCTTCCATCAGCACATCCTCTTGCGATTCATCCTCAGCACTTCGCCCGACTGACGGGAAAATGAAAAATGTCAGGAGTTCCTGTCGGATTCATTTCCGCCGCACAAATAAACGCAGACCTATAATTAAGGCTTACCTATGATGGCACTACTGACGGTACCGCCGTCTCTCTCAAGTAGCTCATCAATCAGATCCACCAACTCATTCTCCACCTTCATGCACATGTAAGTATCGTCACACTCTTGCACATACATGTATTGAAACACCAATAAATGCTAATAAAAAATGCTAATCACCTGCATAGCCTGAGTGCTGAGAACCTCCGGTTGACCAGCAATGACCACCGTGTCTCCCTCCGTTTCTCCATCCATCAGGTCGCTGTCCGCTCCCTGCACTCTGTGGTTGCCCTCCACTGGCTCCGCTTCACCAGATTCTCCTGTAACAGATGCCAGAGATGGCTAAGTTGCTCCTTCCAGACACTGGAGAGCATCCGGTGGACCATGTCGAATGCGGATACCTTGATCTTGAGTGTTGCTGTTGCTATCCCTCGCAGCGCCCGTTGTGTCATTTTCGGTTTTGTTCTTGTTGGAACATCCTTTGCTCCCAAACAAACTGCTGGGCTGATTAACAATGCGGGACAGAGTCTCCAGAGGCTTAAGGGCAGCATTCACCGTGTTGGCCATGTTGGGGCTAAACCAATCAAACGTGAATTAGTCGTCATCGTTTCACCATACTTTACCGTACAAAGTGTACACAAAAATACCAGAAACTATTCAAAGTATTCCTGATTTCATACCTGGACAAATCCAAGCTGTGCGGCACACGAGCCAAGTCGCTGACCAGTCCTTTCTTGAGAAATAGCCGTATGATATTATTCATGCCATTATGTTGCGTCTTGGCTGCTGCCGTGCTATAGAAACTGGACGTGGAGGGACACGACTCCATGATGGTGCTGATGATGCACATCACTGCCTGAAGCCTGGGGGACACAGAGGGGCATTGGAAGTCTGCAACACCAACCAACGGCCATCAGAGTGCATTTATAAACAACGTCGCTTACCTCGCATGTTTCTCAGCACCTTCCGTCATTCCTAAAGCTCGACTGAGGGCAGCTTTCACCTCGTTAACCAGAGCAGCCTGGGCATCGGTGCCGGTGCCAGCGGCGGCTAGGCTGGCAAGGAAAAGACGGGCCAAGGCAGGGGTGTCCTTGTCCTCTGAATTTTGGGTGTGAGGCAGCAAGTGGTCGAGCACAAAAGCGAGCACACTGCAATCCTGTCGGGACGGACATGTGACAAGCGAAAGGGGAAACTTGTACTGAGAGGGGAGACGCCAACTAAGCGTCCATCAAACAAAAAAAGAATTTGTTACCCACCTCCTTAATAAGCTCAGATTGTCCTGCAGTGTAGCAGTACGAGGCAATTAGTGTGGCAATGCCAACATAGGAGCGCACCAGTTCAGCCAGCAGTCTCAGGATGGTGGAGGTAGGCATGAGAGGTTTGCTCGCCTTTACCTTTGCCGCCTTAGCCTCCTCTGAGCTGCTACTCTTATCACCCTCCTGCTCTTTCTTTCCCTCACGCATCTCCTCGGGAGTGGAGGCTAAGAAGGTTCGGGCAGTGTACACATCAGTTGAATGACAACATCTCAACTTGTCAAAAAAAAAAGGTCTGTATTATCATTATTTTTTAAAAGGCTACTTTGTGAGACAACTAAAATCAATTTGTTTTCACCTTCTCCTTGTGGTGTGCCAGACTGGGATGACTCTGCCACCGCTCCATCCGCAGCAAAAACTTGAGTCTGGGGAGAAGGCAGCCATTATTATTATTATTATTATCTATGTCTTTACCACACCTGCTGAATTGTTCCTGTTTGTCGCTAAAGCTCCTCACATTGATATGGAATGCGGACTGGGAGTCAAAGTCACTGCCTTGTCGAGTGAGACGGTACTGTTGGTAAACATCATCGCCGACGTCCTGCAATATCTGGCACAGGTCTTGGCCGCCGGGAACAGCTGACACACGTTCTTCTGGGCGCTCAGCTATAACCAAAAAATACATTGTGTTGTCATAATTTAAAGTGTGAAGCCATGGGGGAGAGGTTAGCCTTGTTCAATCAAATAATTTGAATCGTTCGAGAGCCAACGAAAATATCCTACGTTCTTCGGGAGCGTGGTATGCAGCCAAGGCGTTGAGCATGTCGTATATGACCTCCTTGATGGTGTCAGGAATGGAAGGTAGGGGTGACAATTTCAGAGGAGTGGTTTTCACCAGCTGCACGGCATTTGGCCCTTTTATACGAAGATTTTCAAACTCGTCGTCGGACGCTGCGGGTAGCAAAACTGAATGAATGCAAGTTGTACTAGGTTCATCTTGTTTTTTCTTTTTCAATTACTTCTCTGGTTCTTCTATATCAAACAAATTTGTTTTAGGTTCATTTACCTGACATGTTTCGGCGGAATCTTCCGCCTTCATCAGAGTGTCACTGATGTGTTTGTGACGCGTCTTTATCAGCTGATGGATGAAGGCGTGGCTCACCTGTCAGATTTGACAGGTGAGTCACGCCCTCTGCTGTCAGTTCACCTCTCCAAAACACTGTTCCAGGTTGTAGAGAGCATGTATGCTCCCTCGTCCCTGTTGATGGTCCTCGGGCCCCGCTTGCGGATCTCAATGGCCTCCCTGATCCAACGCTGATGTTTGTTTTCTTCAGTGCGGATGACTCTGGCCTTCTCCCAGTCCATGATGTGGTTTTCCCTTTTACAGTGGTCGGTGATGGCTGACTTGTAGTGTTCCTGTTCTGCTTGTAGTTTTATTGCTCTTGTTTGTCTTGTTGCTGTCTCCTTCTCACATTCCTTCTTGTGTTCCATTTTTCTTGTGATGAAGTTCCTCCCTGTCTCCCCGATGTATGATTTATTACATGATTTGCATGGAATCTCGTATATGGAATTGCATTAATTTTCCGGATTTACTCTGTCCTTTGGGTGGACCAGTATCTGACGGAGTGTTATATGTGGTTTGATAGGTGTGCTTATGTTGTATTTTTTCATGGTTCTTTTGATGCGTTCCGTAATTCCTCTCACATACGGCAACGTCACCATTCCGCTGGGTTCCTGTTTCCTTGTTTGTTTCTTTCTTTGCTCCTGTGTTTTGTATTTTTTGTTTTTTACCTGTTCTGCACCTTTGGTTATTGCCCATTGTGGATACTGACATTTTTTGAGTGCGTGTTGTATGTATTTTTCTTCCTGTGTTATGTCGTCCGGATCTGTGATTATTGTTGTACGTTCGTATAGTGTTCTGACTACTGACAGTGTTTTGGAGAGGTGAACTGACAGCAGAGGGCGTGACTCACCTGTCAAATCTGACAGGTGAGCCACGCCTTCATCCATCAGCTGATAAAGACGCGTCACAAACACATCAGTGACACTCTGATGAAGGCGGAAGATTCCGCCGAAACATGTCAGGTAAATGAACCTAAAACAAATTTGTTTGATATAGAAGAACCAGAGAAGTGAATGAATGCAAGTCGGGGAAAAACTAACGGCTCAAAATGGTGATCCACTCACCTGTGCCAGCTCCGCGGGGTGCGGGCAGAGCAATGCGGACACAATTGCTGGCGGTTTCGGCAAAACATTCCGGGTCACGGCACGCGGCAGGGCCCAGCACGCGCAAGATGTAATTGATTTCCCTTGAGCCGAGGCTGCCTGACACCACCCCTGAGGTGGTGCTGCCTGCTCCGCTGGTCACTGCAGATCTCACCACCTGGAGCAACAGATGAACTCGTTCAGCATACATTTACAAATTTTGGTTCCGCATGGGGGGTAAAAAAAACCAAAAAAACGAGAGGGGCCTCAAAACCTTTTCCATAGTATGCCGAAGAGTAGCTGGATCTTCGATGATGTGTCTGAAGAGCAGCGTGACAAGAGGTGTGAAGCCATTGAACCCGGAGGTCTGCGTCAGTCCAAGAATCATCCGAGTGCTCTTGAGCTCGGCAAACATCATGGCATAGTGGTGATTTCGCGTCAAACGCAAACAGAGACGCAGCGTCGCGTGCAGGGTGTCTGGGTCCACCGGAACGCTGATCATGCTGACACAAGCGCGGATAAGAACGGTGGTCATGTCGTCACTCAGGCCTACGACGGCCGAGCTTGGCAAAGAGTCCGACTCCTGGGGAGCCGCCGAGCCAGAGGTCGCCTCCTTAGGATGGCTGGAAACATCCTTGGGGATACTCATTTCCACTGCTGCCCCGGCGTCAAGATAGGTCGGAGTTTCTTCCACTTTGCACCGGTCTCCCTCTTCTCTCTCGGGGTCTGTTACGCAACCCGCCTTGGGCGCTTTGGGCAAGCGTGGAAGTCTCTGAACAGTCAACATCACTGGCCTCCGGTTGCCAGTCTCTTCATTTACCTACACCAACAGGGACTCTCGTTAGATTACAAAGGAGTCCGTAAAAAAAAGCGCAAAAGGTCATGTCCAGTTTTCGCACAAATACCTGCACCATGTTGTTAAACTGAACCGTGTATCGTCTGCGTCCGGCTGTGAAGCGAACATTCGTTTCTCCGGCCCTCCACGCAGAGTCAATAGTGCTGTTGTTGGAAGCGCTGTAACTGCACCAACGGCCCGAGCGGTCATCAAACCATCTCCAGTTGTTCCCATTAGGCTGAAGATACTGGAGAGCCCAAGAACAGCATTGTAGTAGTACCCAGGGATGTACACGACACATGGAGCTCACAGATATTTACCTTGTTCATTTGCGATCTGCGCAGTGAAGATACTGCCATTTTCTCATAAAAGTCAATAATCAGCAAGACTGGTGTGATCCACCTATAGGAACATGAGCAAGATTCAGCATGTGCGTGTTCAGAATTGAAGATGTAACATTCAGTTATGCGGCTATTCTTCAGGTCAGAGGCCATTTCGAGCTCACGGAAACTCACTTTGGTGTCTGAATGTCTTTCTGCTCTTTTGCAGCCTGCAGACATGGCTGTACCACCTCGAGAAGCTTAATCAGCAAATCGAGAATGCCACTCTTTTCTACTACTGAGGTACACATGAGCTTCAGTTCCTTTAGAGAAGGGGGGGGGGGGGGGGGGGGAAATAAATGATCATTGCCGGCCGGGGCTAAAGTTGCTGTCCTGCTGTAAAAACAATCTGTTACCTCAAATAACAACGTGAGCAGCAGAATTCGAGTGGCCAGCTTTGATGCCTGGGGCAGCGTGGCCATTTGTTTAGTCCATTCGGACACAGTCTTTGTGTCACTTGTAGTCAGAGGCACAGCTGCCTTGATCAACACGTCCGCTGCATCCCACACCTAAAATACAAAAAAAAAAAATAATGGTCAGAAGGTAGAGCCGTGCAAGACAACCTGAAGATTAAAATGACTGACCTGATCGACGACCTGGCCAAGGATGAGGTCCCTGTACTCGGGGCCACTCCTCTTGATGGCTGTCATCAGCAGGTCACAGAGTCTGTAGACCGTGTCGGGCAGCTCATCCAACAGGTGGAAGCAGCCGGGGAGCATCGAGTCTGTGAAGGTGTGTAGCTCCTGCGGGTCCAGGGGTTCGGCCTCCATGAAGCGCTCCAGGCAGCGGGCTTCCTCCTCCTCTGCTCGCTCCCTGGCTCTCCTGTCGTCCTCCTCGCGCCGACGTGCCGCTTCCTAAAAGGTCATTTTATCAGCAACTCTTCATTCCTGACCTTCATTTCCTCTGTCAGCCAATAGTCAGTTATTGAATACAATTTGGACAGTGAGAAAGGCACACCTCAGGGGAGTCGGAACGTTGCTCCATGCTGACCTCCTGGCCAAGTGACATAGCAATCGCTCTCATCATTTGGTCCTCTTCAGACATGGAAAGATCCTAGACAGACAACGACAATCGAGATTGTCAGTGGTCGTAGTCTGCGTGCAGATTACTTCAAAGGTACATGCTAGTTGTGATTTAAGCTTACCCTTACTGCTCCCCCAAGGTGAGGAGGAGGGTGAGTAAGAAGATATTCTGTGGCTTGCTCCATGGTACTAGTGTTCAATAGTGCCTCCATGGCATGCTCTCTTGAGAAACCCATATCTATCAGCTGAAATGGAAAACACGACTTTTACTTTCAGACATGGGGAAGAAACTAATGCTCACAAATAAATAGGGAGGCGAAATGTAGCAAATGGCTTGAAAACTATGTTTTCATGTTGCCCCAAAAAGAAAAAAAATCGATTCTGACAGACCTGTGTAAGCTGTGCCTGGTTAACCTGGGGGTCACGTCTTGGAGTGGAATTAGTCGACTCCTCAGCCGATCCCACAGCTGGCACTCCAGCACTTGGTGCCGTGGATGCTGGTGTCTCGCCGCTGGTTGCAGGTACACCCGGTGCTCCACTTTGTCCCAGAGAAGAAGAAGGAGCCCCCTCGTCATCTGGACGTACTGTGCCCTCTCTCTCCTTGGCCAAACGCTCCTGGATAACCGGCTCCCCCCGCAGAATGTGGCAAAGGATGGCGAGCATAGATTCAGCCATCCTGCCTCCATAAACTTTCAGCGGCTTCCTGTTCCACAGGCTGCGGATGCAGGTGAATGCAGCCTAAAAAAGGGGGAGTTAACATTTATTAACATCTTGGATCCAACCAGATTGATGATTTCACACGGGATGCAAAAAAATAATCTTTTATACGTTTAGCTAAAATCCAATTGTAGTGGATTGCAAGATGTGGATGACGATGGTTAAAATGAGACTTCTTTGCCTCATACAGTTAAAACAGACTTACCTTCTGGGTTACTATGAGGAACCGAAGAGCACTGAATTGGGGTGTGGTTGGGGTGACCCCAGGCATCTTTGCTGGCAGGGAATGTGGAGAGTCCAGCACAGTGCTGGGATTGACCATCTTCTCCACCAGCATCAACCACGCATCCAGAAACTCTCCTGTCCCATCTGGTAACTCGGTATGCTCCAGACCGTCTGACACGGGAACTTTCCCACCCATTGACAGGGCCCAGTTGAAAGTCCTACAAAAAAACGACAAGCCATCCATTGAAATTCAGGCCATACGTGAGTGACGATAGCGTCGACACAAGTTTGTGAGTATGATTGAGCCATTTGCTCAATAACTTACTCAAACAAGGCATCATGTCCACCAGAGCAGAAAAACTTCTGCAGCATGAGGTGGTACGGATACTTCCTCTCATCAAACAACATGGGCGATGTGAAGCCAACAGAGCAGATGAAGAAAGTCAGCCTGTGAGATGCAGAGCACAAGAACATGAGCACTCGTTTGCTACGAGAGATCATTTGCGCACCAAAGTCCCACCTGAAGCGAGGGGTGGGTGTGTAGGGTGGGGGCTGCCAACTCAGACCCTTGGTGAGGAGCTTTGTAAGAGCCGAAGCGGTGGCTCGGGCGGCGGGCGTGGGCGTCGTGCCTGTGCTTGTGGCGTGATGGGAGCGCCGTTGACGCACTGGGGAGCCGACACACAACTTCACCAGCAGGCCAAAAAGCTCGGCGAGTGCCCTTCCGAGACGAGATGACGCTGAAGATTGGAAAGACGGCAGTGAAGGGTTACATGCAGGTCTTATTGCAGTTAGGCTCAAACTGTCGAGAAGGTTTCGATACTAATTTTGATGCGGGCTATCAAAATAAACTCACCAGAGAGGAGGGGTTTGATTTGTTTAATGCGTGTGGCCATCGCTGGGGTGAGCTTGGACTTGGCCTTCGGGTCTGTTGACGTGGGCTCGTCTGTCTCCATGGGAGCCAAGCTATCGCCATCTAAACCCATGCCTTCCAATAGGCCGCCGCTACCAGATGGCTCGACCGCCTCAGATTCTACTGATACAACAAACGTTGTTAAGATACACAAGAATTCCAGCTGAATGAAATCACGAACTTACCCGCTTTCCTGGAGCCAGGGGTGGTGCTCGTTGCGGCACTATTGGAGGGTTTCTCCTCTTTGGGTAAGAGTTTCTGCATGTCCGCTTGGCCAAACTCACAGCCTGGAGGCAGACTGTTCGAGACAAAAAGAGGTCAGGAGGCTAATAGTGGACCGAGGTGATCACAATAAGGAGACCATCAATTGTGTTTATACCTGTTGGGCGTACAAAGGGAGAGCAGAACAGTACTCTCCCATACCAGCGAACAGTAGAGCTGACTCAGCTTGTTGAGAACAGTCAAACCCAACTGGGATCCCCACTGATTGACTGAGATTGCCCTGATCTCGCTCTGTTGAAAGATAAGACACGTTCAGCCAATTTGACAAAATCAAAACTTAATGACTCGGTTCGTCAGTTTGCCATTGGAATTGACAGAGGAAGGAGCACTGTACCGAGGAGCTCGGTAAACATCACAGAGGGGATTAGATCCCAATCGACTATTCACCTGTCCCACTCGACAGGTGTGGACAAACATGAGGATGTAGGCGTGCGCAGCAGTCAGCGCGTGGAGCAGCGGCGTGGCACGAGCCGACAAAGTGGCATCGGCGACATGGCCGGCATTAGCCAGCTCCCTCAGAAGGACAGATCCCCCGGGAACCTCAATTGGCCGATGAAGGGGCTCCAGGGACGTTAGAATAGTGTCGAGCTGGCACAATCCCTCTTGAAGTACTTTGGGCTCGTGTGAGAGAGTCTTCATCAATGAAATGACAACAGGAAGTATGGTGAGGCACCCAGTTCATTTTGTTCAATCGTTGGATGCTGCTGTGAAATAAGTGCAATTCAACTCACCAAAATGGATTTGCACACTCCAGCCACAGCTTGGCAGGCTGCTGAGGTGGGGAAATCTATGGGCAGGTTGGGCAAGCCCAGAATAGAGACCAGTGGGAGCAGGCCCTTCTGGTTGACAAACTCCTGACAGTGGTCATCCGTCGTATTGTTGCTAAGTATGGATTCCACAAACTTCATCTAGAAAATAGCCACAGCTCACGTCAGTTATGGTTTTGTGACAGTTAAAAGGATCTGACAAAAGGCTCAACACTTACCACATTCAAAATGTAATCCATTAAAGGAATAGGGATCCGCTCCTCAGTTCCCACCACCCTGAAACAAGGTGAGCGTTAAAACAACGAAGCACTAAGTACAGAGTGAATTTTAAACCATTCATTCAAAACGAAGAAGATCAAAAGTCTCGCTGCATTGTGATATATCAACCCGGTGTCGTATAGTTCAAGTGGCACTGACTGTCTGTTGCTCTCTGCTTCCCCCTGCTGCTGGCTAAATGTGTGGAGGGCCTCCTCTTCTTCTTCATCCTCACTTGAAGCTTCTTCGGCAGCATGGCTGGAGCGTGCCGGCGGCACGGCCGCAGTTCCGTCGGCTTTCTGGATAGACGGTTTCTGGCACACATACTCGGGAGCTCGGCCCAAATTGCATATCTCCTCCAATAACTACGACGGCAAGACCACTTGGTTAGAACGCCTCGCCGCTTGGATTTTGACAGAGCGGAACGCTTCAAAACTACCTTAATGATCGCGGTGGTGGCATCTGTCTTCAACGTTGGTTGGTGTCTCATTAACTCATCGACAGCACTTCCTAAATTTGATGCAGTGTCCCCTGTGGAGGGAAGGAGACAAAGAATATCGCTCAAACGGGCCGCAAAGGAAGATCACCGCTGGGGAACTCACCCAAAGGGTCTGAGCTGCGTCGCCGTCGCATGGCGGGTAGGTAGTCGGGGGACAAGAGCACTTTGAAGAGGCGCTCAAAGGGCTGACACCGCACAAAGGAAAGGAGGCCTCGGGCATTCAGGCACAAGGCACTGAACACATTAGGGAGAGATCCCAAGACCTCGCGTGTCGCAGGAACCTAAAATCAAGGGAAGAGTCGGAATACACATTAACAGGTCGTCACTGTACGATTGCATGCAGATACTTTAAGCACCTTAACAGCCAAACCCAGCTGACAACAAAGATGTCTTTTTTTTTTTTTTTGGTTTAAATGTCGCAAAGTTAGTTGACAAAACATACATCTTTGATGAGAAGTGCATGAAGCATAACATCAGTGAGGCCATTGTCCTGCAGAGAGGAAAGCAGAGATGGCTCCTGGAACACAAACACCGTCACAACCTCGGTTGCTACACCACCCAAAAAAAAACAGGAGAAAAAAAAAAACAGCGTTATTATTGTTTGAAACCACAAACAGCAGTAAAATGACAACAATGTGCTGTACAGGAGATTCTAAGATTCTTTCATAATAAAATACTTTTGAAGCGCACAAAAGAATCTCACCAAGAAGGAACAGCGAGGGTCCATAGTATTCTGCGTTACTGATGATGTGCTTGAGTGAGGTAGGCAAGGATCCATCCATGACTTAAGAGAAAAAAAAATAAAACATGACCAGGAAATCAGCAGCAGGGGCAGCAAAGCGTGTGCAATAGTCTGAGGCAGAGCTCTCGACTGGCTCCGTCTGTGCAACTCACCATGGCGGATGCCATCAGAGAAGGCGGGGTCTTGGATGGCTTTCTTCAGGAAATTTAGCATTGACTTTAAGAGAGCTGCCCTTTGGGGGATACACTGCATGCCTGCACAAAAGGTCACGCAAACTATTTCAAACACGTGTACATTGGGTTACCAATGCGGCGTGCACGGGCGTCTACCTGCACGTGGCGTGTTTGCAGCGCTACTCGGCGGTGCGCTCTGCTCCACTTCCGGTCTGGAAGCAGAAGACGATGGCCCAGGGCTGCTTTCCATGGCAACTTCAGACGCTGTTTTGTATCATCATGACATCTTAGCACGTGATATCGAATGCCATCGATATTATTTCGAAAAAAAGATTCATTTTAGTCCACTTACTCTCCATGTCTGTGTCCATGTCTTCAGACTCGACAGTGGGCCTTGGCCTTCGGATCTTTGGCTTAATGACGAATGGGCACTCTTTCCTTGATAGGTCCACCTCGTGCTACGTACGTGTCGAAAACGCCGGAGAAGGGAACGGTTAAGTATGAACATTTACGCTTCAACGATTAGACGTGTCAAAGCGGGAAGGACCTCGAGCCTGCAGATGAAAATAGAAAGGCCGCTGTGTGACTGGAAGGCAGCCATGTCAAGGTTGGTGATGAGGTCCACGACCCGAACCGCTCTTGTTACAAAAGTGATCTGGTCCTGCTCGTCTCCCAGAAATTTGATCACCTGCAGAGCAACGTCGTGATGTCAAAAAAAAATAAATAAAAATAAAGGGACCTACCTATCTTGATGAGACAGGCAAGTACGGTATACCTTTAAGAGGGCTTCCATCATTCCACAAGAGACAAGGGCTTCACCCCCAGCATCATAGCTGGCCAAATGATAGAGGAAAGAAAAGAGTGCAGTGGCAAACTGATGCGGGTACGGTTCCATCAGAGGATCTGGAAAGAAGGGGTTCAAGAGAAAAACTCCTTAGTATTACGTGTCGAGCAAAGCGGACGCCAAAAGGACACTCACCAATCATCGCCTGTATACAGTTGCGCACCAACACGGGCAAGAAGCCATGGTAGGAGGCGGTGCCGGTGCAGTCAATGATGTTGGAAAGCTTGGGCGTTCTCTCCAAATGGACAATGGAGGTTAAAGTGCGCAGAGATGCAGCCTTGATATCCTGAAGTGCCAAGAAAAGAAGAGGGTGGCTTTCAAACATGGCCTCGATTTAATTCCTGCACGTCTCGGCAGAGGGGTCGCGAGGACCTTTTTGCCCGAGCTGACGTACGGGGTGGGGTATTTCAACACGACATTTTTATTGCTTTGATTTGCAAGCAAAATTCTGTGAGAGTGTAGCAACACATGTAGTGAACAGCTGGACCGTACCGAGTCACAAAGACATTCGTCACTTACCACAAGCTGCTTGTCTGTAATCTGTAAGACATCCACGAGCTCCTCTATCAAGCCGTTATACAGGATGCTATTGGTGGACTCGCCAAGCGCATTTGAATAAACTGTAAAAAGAAAAAAAGGGAGCTTTTAGGAATGGAGGCACGTCCCGTGGACAACGGTTGCTCATAATCTGAAGCGATTCGTTTCAACCCACCCAGTATGGAGATGGCATGCAGTCTGGCCTGCACGGCCTGCAGCCTCTTTTTGTGATTCGAAAAGCCATGAGCCAGACGAATGTGTGTGAAGAGCAATGTCTGCTTGTCTTTCGGGATGTTGTACAAGCCGGTGAGCGACTGCATGATCTCAGATGGACTGTCTGAAATCTAAAAGGGCGGAGAAAAAGTACACCGTGAAATAAAATAGTAACTCCTGTGTTGATCCTGTACTCGAATCAGTGCATACCTTGTCAAGTTGCTCAATGTGAATATAGTGTAGAGTGTTGCTGCTTGTCTGCAGGAGAAACGCATTCAACGTTTAAAGCCGCCTCGGACTTTTCTTGAATTATATTGCAACGAATTGATCAAGCTTTACCTTCCTCTCCACTTTGACCTCAGGAGCTGGTTCAGCATAAAACTCAAAGTGCAGTGTGGTGGCACTGGGAGGGTACTTCTGGCCAGGCACAATTAGTAGGCAGTTGGGGTGGGACAAAAAAATATATTTGATTGATTGAGGAAAAAATCATAACACGGCATTACGAAATGGGTCAATAAAGAGACTCCTACCGTCATAAGAAGATCCCTGCAGCATTCAGCTAGGCCAAAGCCATTTTCCTTTCCTCCCCAGCTCTGTACAAGAGCCAAAAGAGACAAAACAATCTAGCTTTTTCCATTCAAGGGACATTTGAGAGCATCGTATCAAAAAAAGAAAAAAGAAAATAAAGAAACATTAACGTTTGCTCAACCTCAGCCAGATGTTGCAGGCGGGCCAAGAGAGGTGTTCTTTTGTCAGATCCTAGTCTTGTGATGTAGTTGGAACGCTTGCTGAAGACGTAGAGCAGGTTCAGCACAGACAGGACCACTTGCATGTCACATGACGCCAGCAGGGTTGTTAAGTGCTGCAAAGGAGGAACAGATGATCAAATATGCTATACGAGGCAAAAAATACTTCATTATGAGTTAGATATGCACAGTATGTGTTTACAAGAGATTTTACATGCTAAGTAGCATTTTTTCCTATTGTGGTTATACACTATGTATAATAAATGCAAAGTGAAGTTATGTAAGTTTCAAGACAATCGAAATCATCGCTCGACTTGTCGACTCATTGAAAAAATAATCGCCGACTCATCGACTACCAAAATAATCATTAGTTGCAGCCCCAGAAGCACCAATATTAAGAAATGAAAATGGTTGCTATTAACAAATTGCCATTTTAAGATGAAGTTGCCCTTCCAAGCAGAACCTACCTCTATGGAGCTGTAAAGGTGCCTGGAGAAGCTGTACTCAATGAGCAACGCTGTAAAGTTGAGCACTGCCAAAAGCAGCGCTTTGAGCTGGCTGTTGTCGGGCCGGTCACACACCAGCAGCCATGACATATTCTCCAATGTCTGGCCCGCATCGCACAGAATGCCATCGAAGCGGTCCAGCAGATCCACCCAGTGGTACAACTCGCACTAACGGCCAAAGACAAGAAAGACTCACAATCTTTTCGATTCCCGTAAGGTTGTCACAATCATGCAAACGTACAAAACGAGTTACTATCAAAATGGACACACACTATGACATTCCTGGAATGAAACTCTTCAATTGTTTTTTTTCCCCCCCATTCCAAAGAAATTACCTTGCCAATATTCCAGGTCTTGATGTGCTGTAGTTCAACAAGCAGTTGGTCATCACTGCATGCTTTCAACTTCTCGATAAGTATCCGGCAGTCAGCGGGCTGCAGGTTCAAGGGGACACGGTGTTCAAGATGGAGAAATGGAATGCACCAATCGCTTTTGTTTCAACATTCGCATCCCAAGTTAAGTCTAAAATTAAGGTCCTGACACTTAGTGCGGACGTCCCAATTGGAGTCAGCGCCAGGATTACTACAAATTGTCATGCAGAAAATGAGCACGTGTACTCACAGCTTCCGTGGGGGTTTTCTTTAACTTGCTTCTGTCCACCTTCATGATTGGTGATCTATTAGAAGCTCCTGTTGGAAAATGTGCATATTACTAACCATGTTTTTCAAATACACAACTACTAGTTTTCACACACTTAGATTTACGCAATCAAGCGACAGCGAATGTGATTTGAGGGTATACGTACAGATGATTTGGAAACGGCCGCTTAACGGCATGTTTGTCACTTCACCTAGAAGAAGGCGACAAAACGCAAACCATGAACATTTAGCTGCAAATTTGACGTCTACACAATTGCTGTACTGTTTTACTGTGTGCATCTAGAACAGACTTGTTTGAAAAACAAATTTGTAAACCAACCCAAGATGTTTATAAATCACTCAAACGGCATGGGCAGTGATGAGAAGACAAAATGTGCGACTCTCGCAACGCAGAAAAACGTGTTAAAATGAGAGGTTTGTTGGGTGACTGTTGGGAGTCATTCACAAAGCAAACTTACAGAAAGCGCATTGGCCGGTGACTAGCTAGGAAAAATACTAAACGTCGACGGGTAAAACAGACGCCAGACGTCGCCTTAGACTGGCCTCGGAGCTCCGATAGCGTTTATTGTAATGCACAATTGTATGTTTGTATGCCCTTAAGTGGCGCGACCACCGCAATATCAAACACTCAACGCCGACAGCTTAAAGTTGGGGGCTAGGTAGCTACCTAGCTAAGTCAGTAGCATGCTAACACCCGCTTGGTGTTAAAATGTTGACAATTCGCGAACGTTTACGCCGGGAATAGTGTTACACAAACATCTGGCACGACAAAACATACTTGATTGAGGTTGAGTCCACACTTAAGCCGCGAGCAATAAATACAAGCGCACGGCACGGGACGGCAACATTGGCTGCGTGCGGAGTTGTTGTTAGCCCGTTTGGCTTTCAAGTGTGTCAAGAAAGAGACGCACTTCAAAGCGGTCAACTAGCCCGAGACTGCGTACAAATCGGCAGAATCGCACGAAAAACGAGGGTGTGCTGAGCCTGGGAACAACCTTCGGCTTAAACGTGTCTTGGGCGCATCCGAGTCGCAGCTGTCAATCCACAACTAGGAGAGCCAGCACCGTATCTTGACCTGACGCTTTCCAAATTTAGGTCGGGGCTGCGTAGGCCGAAGGGGGGGGGAAAAAGCCCGCAGTTCCTTCTCAGATGCCTTCTCGACTCGCGGAGACAAGGGCGCTCGTGCGGCCGAGCCGATGGCATGCGGGGAAAGTCGGGGGGGGGGGAAGGTGCGACGGGCTAAACATGCGTTTTGCGACGACTAGTTCCGTTTCTTACCCTCCTGACTCATCACCAGACAGCCGTAGCACGCGCTAGCTAGCAAGCTAACAGCTAGCGAGCAGCAACGCATAGAGCAACTCGCTGAATCATTGTCGTCACACTCACTCACAGGCGCGCGCACACACACACACACACTTGCGCTTCTCACTTGGATTTCGGCAGAAAAAAAAGAAACAAAAAAAACACCGGCGACACCAACGAGCTCGGGCTCGGCAAAAAAACCGTGATCGTGTTTTTTTTTCCTGCTTCTCAAACCATGAGTGACGTTGCTCGCGCGTGAACATAGCACATAGGCATCGGCGTGCGGCGAGTGTGCAAAAAGTGAGCAATGACAAGGCTCCGATTAGACAACACACACCATTCGGACTCCTCAGAAGGAACTGGCTCGATTGAAGTACTAAATGCAGAGCGTGACTTGTTGGAATCCCCCATTGAGATAAATGGAAATGCCACTAATCCGCGACAGCCTCTAACCAAAAAAAAAAAACTTCATAAAACCATATACCGTAGTCACAACAAATACAAAGTAAATAAAAAAATGGTGACACTTGGCCACCGCAGGGCAGTATATGTGGACACAAAAACGAGTTTCACAACTAAAATATACTCTGTGAGAGTGACATTGCATTTGTAGCAGTGCTTGTGTCATATTGTGGGCAAAAATGACAGTACCATAATTCCCAAATACCGCTACAAAGATCTAAACAAAGCTGACATACCACAAAAAGTAATACTGGTGAAATCACATGACTATCAAAGGTCGATCTGCAGGGTCTCATGTTACACGTTGGGATGTCAAATGTTAAATAGTCAAAGGTGATACTGCCTAAATGCTGACAATCAACAAATATTTCAGTGCCTTAAGACTTTTATACACTAATGTATGCAAAGAAAATGATCATTAGTGTGTAAAAATGTTTCACGATAAATTGTACTAAGTGTGTATTTGTAGGCATCATTAAAAGCCAGTAAAAAAACAAAAAAGCAACAACAAAAAAGAAATTTTTTACAAAACAAAATCCACCGTAATAGCCAAATGAGCTTCCTCCAGTTTCATTTCAGAGCTTTGTCCTCGGTGAGCAGCGCAAACAAAATTAGAAAGGGGGAGGCTGATGTTACTCGGCACGCGCATTTTTGTGGAAGACACATCAGCAAGGATCAAATCTATTGTGCTAAACGGCAGATCGTTTGGATGGAACACGTACGCCAGCAGCGACGTCGCCGTGGAGACTATGACAGCACAAGGAAATCCTCTAGGTTGTCGTTTCATAAATTGTGAGCGCCGTTCTGCATTTGAGAATATTTGTGTTCAGACAAAGGCGTGTCGGAAAAGGAAAGAAATCACTTTCCATTTGATGTCTCGCGACTTTTGCTCCAATTGCATTCATTTGATCTCGCTGCCGCAAGCAAACCTTTGTGTGCCGAGTAACAAGACGGCTCGAGCCATTTTTCTCCCGTCCGTTCATTTTTGTCGCGAACGGGGCAAGCAGAAAAGCCGTATGCCGATCACCGGTGAGACCAGACGCACATTCCGGACGTGGTGCAAGTGGACGCATTGTCCCAATTAATCAGCAAGTATGTTGTCCACTTAAACAAAGGAGCGGCACGCTTCACTTTTTTTTTTTTGAGTCACAATGGACACCCTGCTACTCTGCGGTGGACTAAATGCCGACCACGATGTTAAGTTAGCTGAAAAATGGATGTTTTGAACTGACATCTAGCCTCACATTTGTTTCAACATCTGAAAAGTTAGGAGCACAGGAAGAAGCGGTACATACCAGAACTTCTTTGGTTCAATAGCTCCGGCACTCGGTTCACTGGCATGCTTCGCGGCTCGTCTCAGTGTCTAGAAAGATTTTTTTCGGGGGGGAAATGACAGGAAAGGACAATTAGCAGTCTTTTACTTCTGTTGATCGCAACAGACAACAAAACAAGAAGCCTGAATTGTTATCCGCATGTTGGCAAGTTCCCGAACACACGCTCAAAGAGATTTTGTTTTTACTCCTTGTAACAAAAAACAGGAAATCTGTTATTTCCCCAAAACAAACAAAAATTTGGTCTCTAAAATGTCTTTAAAAAAAAAAAAAAGATATCCTAAACATTCCTTCCAATTTAAAAGCAGACGTGGCTTCTGGAATGTTTGACAGCAGAAGTAAACTGGACACGAGCTACGTTGTATGTAAGCTGCATCATGCTAGCAGACGGCTGGCTGGCCGTCGGTGCCGATGAGATTAGTGGCACGACCCGCCTGAGAACAATCGCAGAAACAATTCAAAAGCTGCCAACCTCATTGGATAAGTACACATTTGTCATTAATTGCAGTTTTGTTGTGCTCTTAATTTTATTTGATGTTGAACAGCCAAAACAGCTTTGTTTTTCTACAAAATGCTGCCGGTATAATTTCATTTCGATATGGCTTTTTTTGTTCAAACTCCTTCCAAAAGGAATGACTTGAAAAAGTGACAAAATGTTAAACGTTAACTATTCAGTAAGACTAAAATTAGGTCAAACTAGTGTATGCAGGCGCCATTAAATTAGCAGATGTGTACTTTATCATTGGTGTGCAGTTGTGAGCATTTTTTTTTTTTTTTTTTTTTTACTTGCGCTTCTTTTACTAAACTGTGAAATGTATGTACTTTTTGTGACATTTACGTTTGGCAGTACACTGTCAGTATTTTCTCATTTAAAATTACCTTGTCTAAATAAAGACTGGGTAGGTAACGACTAAGTACATTTTATGTTTATTTTGTCATGTTTAATTTATTTCAAGCAATTTTTTTTGTCCTTTAAATTCCCGACGTGTCACGCTATGTAGTCAGCTGCAAGGGGTGGTCTGTATATTACCGATATGTAATATTTTTTTAAATAAATTATAAAATAAAAAAAACAAAGGAGTTCGCAAAACGCTTTTATTTTGAAATTTGAAAATATTGGAAACCTTATGGAAATACGCAGCGCAGCTGGTGCAGACTCCAATGCTTTCTTTCTCTTGCGGCGTCCTAACGGAGGACGCATTGCATCCGCAACGCATCTGTTCTGCACTCCGCGTGAATTGGTCGTTAAAACAAACATTTGAATCCTTCGTGTCAGTGTCATCACTGGCACCTGACTACGAGAACAAACAGGCAAACGGTGACCAAGTCAAATCACACTGGCGCACTCAAGGGATTTGCGGTGGAATCAAGTTCACCCCACAGGGCCGGCCATTATTTTTTCCCTACGTTCTTATTGAAATATGTATAAAGACACGCCGTATCAGAGCTTTCATTAAAGCACACTTTGATTGTACTAACATACGTAAAACGGATGTAAATTTATTTCTTCAGCTCATCAAAGAGTGAAACACAATATCGTGGCTTGGCTGTAAGAATGTATCCTAAAACGAGCTTTTATCCTAAGGTCTTTTTAAAATATTCCACAAGCGTAGCCGTCTTGACATGGTGTCTTCACGGTTCGTTCAAGCTAATGCCTGTCACCTCGGCACCAGTTTGGGTTTGGGGTTAACAGCTAACGTTCGCCGATTACAAAGTCAAACTAGCACCCGGATACACGTCGGAACATTTCTCCCGGATATTAATTGGTCATCTGGTCGTATGAAGAGAGCGAGCGATAACTGACCAAAAAGAGCGATCTTGTAGCCGCAACAGACGCGGGAGAAGGGAAGAACATCAGCGGGTGTTAGCCTGTCGCTTGTAGCTTGCTAAGATAGCAACGAGAGCTCGCCACAATGCTCGATCAGTGGATCATGGGTACATTAAAAATGGCGCTTTAGGGCGCTACAGCCAGTGTAGCAGCCCTTCGAAAACCCTTGTGACCTCCGGAACACGAAAGTAGGCAGTTTCTTAACACAATTATTTCGACGAGGAAAAAACAGCTGCCTTAAAAAGCCACGAAGACAGTGGCCTAAACAAGTATTTGTGCTTACCTCGAATGCGTGTTGCACGTCTCCATCTTGGACTAACAAGTGAGAGGGCAAGACGAGATCTCGCGAGAATAGCAGCGTGTTGCGTCGACCGGGGCGGGGCTGGGGGCACTCCCATGTTAAAAAAAAAAAAAAAAGTACTTTGGAAAAAACCGCTAGTAGTTTGTTCCAGCAAGGACCTTAGTGTACATTTAAAAGACCCCCCGAAAATACTTTCTATTAATTCAAATGGTAGTTATGTGTCTGCGTGGTTTACACAATTCTGAATTTAAATCCAGGCTGCGTGGAATTTGTATATTAGGTTTCACATTCAACACTCTGAAAACCTCTTTATATTAATGTAACACTAAAAAAGTTCCATCGATGCGAATGGTTTGCCTAAATAAATACAGAATTGGTGTAGTTACAGCAATTTATGTTTGTGGACCCTCAAGCCCATCCATCTTCTTCCGCTTCTCCGGGGTCGGGTCGCGGGGGCAGCAGCTTCAGGAGGGACTCCCAGACTTCCCTCTCCCCAGCCACTTCATCCAGCTCATCCCAGGGGATCCCAAGGCGTTCCCAGGCCAGCTGAGAGACAGTCTCTCCAGCGCATCCTGGGTCGTCCCCAGGGTCTCCTACCGGTGGGACATGCCCGGAACACCTCCCCAGGGAGGCGTCCAGGAGGCATCCTGATGAGATACCCGAGCCACCTCATCTGGCTCCTCTCAACGTGGAGGAGTAGCGACTCTACTCCGAGTCTCTCCCGGATGACCAAGCTTCTCACCCGATTTCTAAGGAAGAGCCTGGACATCCTGCGGAGAAAACTCATTTCGGCCGCTTGTATCCGGGATCTCGTTCTTTCGGTCACGACCCATAGCTCGTGACCATAGGTGAGGGTAGGAGCGTAAATCGACCGGTAAATTGAGAGCTTTGCTTTTTGGCTCAGCTCTCTCTTTCCCACGACGGACCGGTACAGAGTCCGCATTACTACCGACGCTGCCCCTATCCGCCTGTCGATCTCGCGCTCCATCCTCCCCTCACTCATGAGCAAGACCCCAAGATACTTAAACTCCTCCACTTGGGGTAGGATCTCATATCCGATCCCTCAAGCCCATCCGCAGCAAAGCATTTGAGATATGTGCAGTTTTTATCAATTGTCTCCAATAGACAAACACAAAAACCAATCACTTGATATTTGAAAAAATTCTAGTTATAATTCTTTTCCGTGTGGTAAATAAAGCATGTTTAAAGCAGTACACAAAACACAAAAGTGAATATCTGATGATTAATAATCAACTAAACTAGGAGGAAACAAAAGGAAATTCATTTCCTCCCTACTCTTCAAATGTTACACAGCCAAGACAACTAAAGATAACAATTACTGTATACAAATATAAAAACTATTTAAAAAATACAGCAGTGTCATGTACATCCATAAGAAGGGTTTCAATGTTCCTGCACTATAAAAACAAAATGACAACATATATTTACACAAGTTGATCATTCACGTTTTCAATTGGTACATCCACAGTTCTGCAGACATTCGGTTTCTCGTACGTTCTGCGGAATGGATACTAAAGCCTAGCAGGAATTACAGTGGATATAAAAACAAAGCCCAAATGAAAAAGCCACCAGGGTGCGTGGGCGGTTCTTCAATTATTAAATGGTCACTTGCAAATGATTTCACTGGCGCAAAACACAAAAAATCTGAAGAGGACGCATATCAACTGTTTACCAAATGTTTGGGGTGGATTGACTAAGCAATATTTCTTCTGCTAAACCCAGAAAGAATTAAAGTTAGGAGTTTTGATTTTAAATGAACAGTTTTTATATCCACTGCAAATCATTTTTGTCTTTGCCCTTCCAATCTAGCTATATACACACATAACAGATCATACATATGTACAACTCAAAACAAAATGTAAAAATATGAAAAGATTTCCAACATAAAAATGGTTAGCATTTTTGTACTGCGGTTGAAAAAAAAAAAAAAAAAAGACAGCTGGGACCAAGAAGGATGACAGAGACAAAGGCAGGTGGAAAGAACACAAAATAGGCTCAAGTTGACAAAACGTTGCCTTTGAAAATAAATTAAATTGCAATAAATATAAGTGTACATGATCAATTGTTGCTTAATTTTCCTGATTTGTAGAACAATCTATAAACGAAATGTTTAAGAAGCAACAGTGATTTCTACACTGAACGTTTTTAGCAAAACTCTATAGAGTGATGTATTCAAAAGTCCAATTAAAAAAACCGAAGGTCATTTGAGGTAAATATTAGGTTTTTGGAAAAAAAACAAAGCCTTACATTGGAATAACACTTCAACTAAGACGCATCATTTTCTTTCCCTTTCAAAATGTGATTGGAAAACCTCGTCGTTATTGTCCACTTTACGCGTCCTTCCAAACAGCGAGAGGTGTGCTCGTGACACCGAGAAGCTGAAAATTAGCTTAGCAAATGTTAGCCAAGAGATGGTCAGACAAACACCTGGAAACTTTAGTAAACAACCTTTCGAGTATAAAATATAGATTACTATTGTTACCTCCTTCAATAATATTTTCACACAGCAAGAATTCCTACTCGGGAATTCGCCGGCAGTTCCAGATTCCATCACAAAAGCAGTTTGCCGTTGCGATGAATCTTCAAAATCTTTCCAAGTCTCTGTTTTGCCGTTGCAAGTCCTTTCTTTGGACGTTTCCCTGAATGCCAAAGACACACATGTGCGCCGAAGATGAGAAACTGGACAAAGATACGCAATTGTGTCGTTTCTTACCTTGACCGAGTGCCGCCGTGCCTTGACCGGCTTGCCCCGAAGGCGACGTGCCGGGGAGCGAGCTGCTGTTTTGCGGAGACAAGGAAGGTCGGCGTGAAGAGAGGAAAACGCCGGGGGCCATAGCCCCGCCTCCTCTAGGGCCACCAGGACCGAAAGGTCCCGGCCCTGCTGTGTATTCATGATCCAGCAGACTGGCGGAATAATAATCCATCCTCCTGTGCGGGCTGAAGTCCGGCGACGACTCCGAAACGTGCAGCGGCGAGGGCGGCGCTTGCTCGACGTGAACTGGAGGCGGGCTCGCAACAGGGACAGGAGGACGCACTTTTTTGGTGTACTTTCTTTTAGCAGGCTTTTGCTGCTCCTGAAGCGTGGACGGAAAAGATCAAAGATGTCCTTGTGCATGACAACATGCTGCGTCACCGTTCAATATGGCCGTCCTCACCTGCTGCGCTAGCTTGGCTGCGGCTGCTGCCAGGCCCGTTTCCACAGACGCCACTCGAGCTCCATCTCTGGCCGGTCGCTCCTGTTTTGGAAGCGTCGGCATCACTCGGGCTGTTTGGTATAGAGAGGATAAGATAGACGTTAGAGGATCCAAGTTTAAAAATAAAGACTTGAGGTCAACACCGTGCTGACCTTTGGGGCTCCAAGGTGTGTCATCCCAGTTTTTCTTGCGCTTCATCTTAGCCTTGTTAGCATGGTCCTCTTCATCAGACTCCAATGACGGATACACTTTGAAGTAGGATCAATGAGGCCAGGAATTTAGTGGAAATTTAGTTTTTAATCGTTGTACTGCTCGAGTGATGCGACGGGACCACAATATAACGGGTGAAGACTGTAATGGATTGCTCACCATATTCCGAATCTTTGAAACAGGTTCCCAGTGTCTCCTGCTCATCTGGGCTGTCGTCTTCGCTAAGATGGCGGGCCGGACGCTTGATGGGCCGCTTTCCGGGCCGCTGGATAACAGCTTTTTTCTCGGAGGTCTTTTTGACCCCGCCGGTCACCCACACAGCCCGGTTGCCTTTCCCCTTGACAATTGCCAATCCTTCAGTCAGTCCTCCAGAAATAGACAAGGGGGAGGAGGAGGAGGATGAGGACGACGATGAGGAGGACGACGAAGGTGGGTTAGCCATGGAGAGCATGCCCTGGATGGCATCCCGGGTACTGGGAGAGGCTGGGGCTTCCTCGCTGGAGGGAGGGGAAAACAAAGCAAAATTAAGAAATCACCTTGGGGGAAAAAAAAAACAAAAAAAAACAGAAGTGTGCCACCTGTATAGTAACAATAACAAAGAGACGTATTGCAACCTGAGTGCTGAGGAGTCCAATCCTGCCACCTGCTTGCTGGCCTTCAGTAAGTCCAGGATGCCGCCTGCGCCACCCTTCACCCCATGAGCAGCCAGCGCCTCTTCATCTGTGGTGTAATCCTCCTGAGGTCATGTGCACAAACACGTAAAACATTAGTGATGCAAAATAAATCAATGTGAGCGGTCAAACCAAATTGGCACGCTTGTCAAAAATACATAAGCAACAACATGGTACATCAGTCAACATGCCTGAGAATAAATAAAATGGTCACAGAACAGCTCCCAAATTGAAAAAAGGCAGCACTTGATTTCTGGTTTAGCCATACTGAGCTCACCTCGATGTCAAAGTCGACCTCTCCTGGCTCCCGGATACGATTTGGGTCGGAGCAAGGCTTGGCTCTGGGAAGCTTCCTCGGAAGACCTGACGGCATATTTTGACATGTGACGAAGCAGCGCGCATACTCGAATACCGCTTATTGACTTAGTCATTATTTCACATCTTACCGCTGATTTTCTTCTTCTTGCTTGATCCGGCAAGCTTGCGGCGTGGGGGCGGGGTCTCGTCTATTTGGAGCTCATCCTCCGAATCCAGGTCAGAGAAACTGGAACCCTCGGCGGCAAGGTGCTGGTAGTTGGCAGCTCCTCTCGCACCATTGCGCCCCGCTTTCTTGCTGGAGTTGAATAAATAAGCGAATGGAAGCTCAGCTGTTGGCGAGATCATCAACACCGCAGCAAGGCTCGAAAGTTTACCCTTGGATTTTCCCATTGGTCAGCACAAGTTTCAGCTTGCTTTTGTTCAACTTTCCCTCAAAGTCCTCTAAAGGCAGCTCCAACTGAAGAGACAGAAGGTTTGAAATGACACCATGTTCCACTTGTACTTGAAAGCTTTTCAATGACATCTTTATTCGGGGGTACCTTCTTGCTTTTGGACTTGCCAGGTTGGATTCTTTTTAGCGTGTGCTTGGTATGGATCTCAAGCAGGTCTAACTCTCCCGCTTCTGTTTTAAGGAGACCCTTTTGGGTCTTCTTCTTCTTGGGTCCCGGTGTCCCGAGGCCTACAATTATGTCCTTGGGCTTGAGGCCTTTCTTCTTTCCAGGGAGGCGACCTGAATTCTGGGAGGCGGTCGAGGGGACTTTTGAGAGCGGCGAACCAGGAAATTGAGGTCCGGTGCGGCCAATGTTTTGTTGGAAAATGTCCTATGAAGAGAGAAAATAAACACAGCTCGAAAAAAAACCTCCACTACATATGACAGTCTTGTACAAAATACACTTTTAGCCTCTTCAACCACTATTGGCTTTGTTACCTCAACCAGCCGTATCTCCTTAGCCAGGTCCTTCACCAGTGTCTGAGTATTGATGGTTTCTGGAATTTCCACTTCATGATCGCCCAGCGCCTAAGTGTAACAAGGTACAGTCAACGACTCGGTGACCTTTCGGGGGTTGTTTGAAAATACAAATAGATGAAATGGAAATAGGGCATCCTGCGTCCTAAATCCAGGCCTGAGAGTAAGGTCACCTCTTTCCTGGTCCAAGTGCGGAAGGCATTGTTCAACGCTTTGGCTCCGTGAACCAGGTAAGTGGCCGGGTGCCTGCGATTTTCTCTCAAACCTGCAAAAGACCACGTTATAAAAAGCCAACCGCTTGGAAAAATACTGGGGCTGCGGTGCGCAAAAGGTGAACAGTTCGACGTTACCTCTGAAGGTATCAAGAAGGTGCTTCCCAACATACCAGCACACGGTCTCAAAGTTGGGAAACTTGAATAAGTCTGCTGTGCTCAACCGTTTCTCTAATTCGTATGCCCTGAAATATGGAGAGAGGAAGTTGTGCCATGATGATATGCATGAACATCCAATGCACTCTAAACAAGAAAATTATACTTGGCTTTTTTTTTTTTTTTAATAACTAATTTTGAAATTTTGTTTGGTCCTCACATAATTAAAGCGTTTAAGAAATTTGTCATAATATGTTTTGCACGTGTTTTTAATATAATTGAGCAGCCCTGATTTCATTACCAATGTAATCATGATTTGTTTTTAGTTTTTTTTTTATTGAGCAGCCCGAAAACTAACCGAAGTTGCATGTCAATATTGAGACTATGCAAAAAATTGCCCCCAAACGCCAGACAGTCCACTGGAGTCAGCACCGAATGAATCCATCCTGGAACAAACACACCTTATCAATCAATCAATCAATCAATCATCAATGGCTCGGAAATTGTTCCATTCTTGAATACAGTCAAAGCGAACGAGAGAAAGACAGGTAGGAGAGAAGTTCCCAGACTCATTTGCTCGTACCAGTTGGAATGAACAACGTGTTCCCTTGTTTGAGAGAGCACTTGTAACACATGTCAACCTGGTCCCCGAAGAACATCTCGTTCTGATTGGACGAGGAATTCCAGCGCTCAAAAAGCGCCAGGTTGGCTGGGGTGGGAGATATTAGGTAGAAGATTTTCTCCCCCTGGATGAACAGAACAATCACAGGGCAATGAAAACAGACTCAATGAACACAAAATGTCCGTATTTGTGTCCTCACCCGTAAAACGTGATACCAGACGGAGGTGCCTCCAAAGTCAATGTGAAAGTCGGTGTAACTATCCTTCACTCCCATCAGGCAGTACTTCTGCACATTGGGCCGCTCAAACACAGACTCCTCGGGCCAGAGGTTCTCCACCCATGACAGTTTCCTCACAATCTTCGGAGTCTCCACTAGGTTTGAAAGCCTGTGGGGGGGAAGAACAAGCACAGTCAAGTCAGTCAATTAGTTTTAAGGCTAGATTCAAAAGGAAACATTCTTTTCAATGGACTTGTCTTTTTTCAGAATCAAAGTACCAAAACATTGCCGCTGGATTAAACAAAGAAATCCGATTGTGTGAGAAAAGTCAAACATTCATTTTAATGGCACATCGCCCGGCCCAACTCTATTTCCTGTCCAGCACAAACTCTGCAAACCTGGTTTCGGAGAACTCCAGGCTGATGACATTCAGCACTCGGTCTCTGTTGGGGCTGTTGTAGTACTCTGCAAAGTCACCGAGTCGCATCTTCAGGTCGCATTGGCGAGACACGTCAATCACGTCGATCTCCTTGTCTGAACCTGCGAGCATTCCCGATGAACGCAATTACGGCTGCGTTCTCCTTGAGAAAAGCGCCTATGAGTTCAAACATCACGAGTGGAGGCCTGACCAGATTGTGGGCCAGATTGAAAGCAGGAAGCTGCGGCTTACCGATGTAGTGTTCGACGTCGCTGACACAGAAGGACGCTGGCGGCAGAGTCATGCCGAGCCCGTCTCGCCTCAGCACCATGACGGGAACGCTGAAGGAATGCTCCTCAAGGAACTCCACCGTCAGTTGGGCCCCCGACGGCTTCAGCAGGACTTCATCTGCACTGTGGATGACATACATACGATCATCCTCGTTTTGACTCGTCTCGACAAACATTACGCTGCGGAAGATGAGGAGCCCTAAATATTCAGAAGAAACTTTTTCGACCCTGCACTGTGATGTTTACAAGTTGTAATTGTTTTCTTGCGTGTTGACTTTTTAATGAGTGTAAATTACAATGACATCAACATGATATTTTTATGTCTAATAAAAAGCTGTTGTGACTAAACGTGATCTTCAATCTCTACACATACGTAATTTTTTTTTTTCTACCTCGGAAAAGTGCGACTGCGTAGCTCCCTCACAAACTGGGGGCTGCCCGTCTTCACCAAACGGCTGGGGTCTCTTACGCTGGCGGCGGCTCCATCTGTCTGCTTGTTGCCTCCGCGGCGTTTACGCACTGCGAATATGCAAATCGGGGCCCGAATATTACGGCAAACATCCGCATAACTCGCTGTCACGGACAGAAAACGAATATTTTACTCACTGACAGACGGTCCATGACTGAGCTGACAGTTGGGGCAGTGATAGAGGTCTATTTCTGTCGCTTTCTCCTCCTCTACTCCCACACAGCTTAAAAACAACAACAAATGCATTTGAAATTGGGTCAATTCAATTATAGCCACCAATAAAATTGTACGGACAAAATTCCGAGAGTGTATAAGAGTCACCACAACTTAAATGGCGCAACATGAAAAATGGAGGCTACGAAAAGTAGGTTGTAATATTATTCACATCACAGTTAATTTGAAGGCGATAAATATGATTCCGGCAGTAGTACTTTTATTTATTTTTTTTTACGTACCTTCCATGGAACCAGTCTTGACAAATGTCACACTCGATCATGAAGCGAGTCACATCATATGGCAAGCGACATAAGCAGTACACTGGTACGGAAGCCATACTAGACGTATGTGTGTATTTGGAAGAAGCTACAACTTTGACAATTTCAAAATGTCCAATTTACAAATGCAATTCTGATATGGATTCCTAATATTTCCGAGCTGTAATAACTTTGAAGCTGCTGAAGACACACATCCACTTGGGTGCACCAGGAGAACTGGAATACATGAATAAAAACAAGTTAACATTGCTATGTTAATTTATAGTGATGGGGTGGACACATAGCAAAATGTCTAAAATAAACAATATAACATTACACTTGGAGAACTGCAAACTTTCACTGTGTTACGGCGTAAAATGTAATGTTTGACCAACCACATCATACTGATTTAAGGTAACTATTGATGCTCCAGTACTAAATCCAAAATATAGTGCCGTTATATGTAAACAAACTCGGGATCGTAACATTGTGATGCTAGCTAGCTACGCTAGCTATGTAGTTAATCTATCGACATTTGCCAAAGCCATGCAAAAATGCAGCACATTAGCGAGGCCCAATTAACTATTAGCTTCATCTATTAAACTGAAGTCAAAAATGGGTAGAAATGTGTCCAATACAGCTAATTGAAGAGCTGTTGAGCATCTCACCAGAATGGCGCTTCAGCGAGGCCAAGCTTGCAATGGCCGCCGTAGCACTTGACAATCCCTACGCGAGAACGGGGCAGCTGCGGCCTTAGTACGCAGCCGACTCGAGTTGGAAGAGTTTACTTCGCCACATATTTAGGTAGCGAATGTGAAGTCCTCGAGCGGGAACGTCGCCGCGCATCCAAATTTGGAATCGGGAAGCGACACAAAACGACAGTTCAGCTACAAATGACAGCGGAGTTCAAATGCATTGACGCCATTTTCAAAGACAACAGCGTCACCGTTCTTCATCTCTGTTAACCCGAGTGTGGTCAATAAAGTTTTCATCAGTCAAAAAGACTTAAGAGGAGCCGAGAAAAAAAGTCAACATGCCACAAAATATTTTAAACTTTCTGAGTAACCTTGAGAAATGCGAGTAGTCCATTCCAGTTAAGATCCTAAAGCATTTGACTTGATAATATATTTTTTATTAATCCTCAGCCTCGTTTATCCCAGTAAACATAGAGAAAAAAAAAAATAGTGTAATGGAAAGATGACAGAGAAGTTATTTGCGCATGTTTATAATAGACATAAAAACACAGAAAAGAATGTAGATGTTGGACATCATTTATTTGGATTAGTTAGAAAACATAAATAAAAGCAAAAGTTGTTTGTGTTACACTGTACAGAGGGCAAATCACTAGCAACATACTTTGTATTTTCAGGATTTCCCAAATGTATTTGTTCATCATTGGCTCGCAGGCATAACACAGGGCGAGTCCTTCAGAACACGGATGAGAAACAGCCTTTTGATTTATTAGGATCACAATATTACAAGGAAAAATCTCCATTTCAAAATACAAAAATAATAGGTATTTTTCTCTCGCTCTTTATTTTTAAGATTTCAGTAACACACAACCAGCTCAACATCATACAATGTGATAATCAAGCTTGTGGTCGACAAGTTAGTATCAGACATGACAGCAATGGATCAGGAAAATCACTGGTCAATTCTAAATGATTCCAAAGTAACCCAACTATTTGATTTTCTGAATGTTTATTACCTCAAATGCAAAAGACAAAGTCCGGAAACACTGCAAATATGTTTCATCCTACATGAGCTGCTAAGCCAGTTGAGTGAAATGTATCCGCTTGCATATTGTTGCACAGAGCGCGTCTGTATAACATGGAAAACTCGAGTTGTCTTTCATAATTTAACCTTTGGCAGTGTGTAGTCAGCACATGAAATGCTCACAGATTATCTTGTGACAGTTGGCGGTCAAGTGCAATGATTACTTTGACGCCCCCTAGTCAGTTGAGTCATTTTAGACGGGTTCATTTAATGTGGATCAAACAAAACAATACGACTTACACACTGAAAAATGCAAAAGGCAAAATGTGCTAATGGGTTGTCATTTGTAGAGCGCTTTGGTACTCAAAGCGCTTTCTTTCCACTGTTTCCTCAACTGGCGCTTCAGTGTCTTGCTCAAGGACACTCGGACATGGTCACAATGGTCGAGAATCGAACGCCCTACCACTGAGCCATGCCCTCTAATCTGAAAGAGTTGCCGGGGCTCACTAAAACTTGGCAGTTGCTTCACTCTATGCACCACAATATTTGATATGTGGAAGGAAAAGTTTCTGCTGTGGCTGTTGGTGCCAATTTATGACAATTCACAATTTAGCAGACACTTTATGTCACCAAATGTCGGCAGTATCCAGTTTTGCCGGGAAATTTCCAGATGAAATGAAAAGCTTGTCACGCATTAGCTGCCATTTGTTGATTGTTTGACATTCCATCAGCACTTGACTGAATGTGATGAAATGCTACCCGGTAGACGGTAGATTGAAATTAGAGCTCGGACTGGCACCTGAAATGACTTGCTTGGCAAATTTATAGCGCCAAAAATATGGACATTTATTCTATTCACAAACAGATTGGCGCTGGGTTGACTGAGCCACACAGCAGAAATTCGTCATCGTTGCTTTTTTGGTAAATGTGAGCCATCCATCTTGAAACTAAGTCGCAAACTGTTAATTTATTTTTTATGGTCCGCCGAAGTAGTTTGTGCTGTAAGCCAACCCCTTTGAAAATTTCTCACTTGACGTATACAAAAATATTTGATGACCTAGACATGACAATACATACATGCTGATCAATTCCCATGATCAGGACTAATTGCACTTTTAAAATTGATAGTCCGTTCACCGCAAGCATTAACAAGTGGAAACAAAACATCTCCGGCATAGGTGCGATGGTGGACAGGTAAAAGTTTTTTCGGAGATATGTTGCAAATTCTCTGCCGCGCGATGAACGCAAACGCGCGCAGGAGAGAAACGAGAGTATCGTGTCCCCGCGGTGGTGCGTTCAATGTCGCCTTCTGTCTGCACATGCGAGAGCCGTTCATCTCACGTTCATGTCCCATTGTGCAGTTACCGTAATTTTCAGACTATAAGTCGCGTTTTTTTTTTATAGTTTGGGTGGGGGGGGGCGACTTATACTCAGGAGCGACTTATATACATATATATGTTTTTTTTTTCACTTTTTTGGGCATTTTATGGCTGGTGCGACTTATACTCCGGTGCGACTTATAGTCCGAAAATTACGGTACTAAGACTGGAATTACAGTGCGGGTCGGAGCGTTTCTGAATTTATGCCAAAATCAGATTTTTGGGCAGTGACGACATACCGGTGGGTCAACATGTTAGCAGAATACTTGTTAGCATCCTTCAACATCAAATAATCTAGAAGCCCTTTATTTGGAAGCCGAATGAGTGGAATGAGTTTCAAGTGTTTGGGGATCTTATTTCAGCGTACATATACAGTTTAAAGTGTTCATATGGACAATTTTTAATCCTTTTTTTGATTTGTGACAGGTCTCGGTCCCCGTCATCTGCGACAGTTTAAATCCAGCCTAATAGTCCAAATAGATCCATGCTACGTCCCGCTCCAACTCAATTACAGCTTTTCTGGCACCTTTTTTTTTCTTTTTTTTTTAATAATCACACCAACCTTGGTTTTATTTCAGTTCCAGAGGAGGGGTGGAGGCCGGGGTTGTCAGTGGGGTGATTCTTTTTGGCACTGGAAGGTACAGCAGCGTTCAGACAGGAGGAGCAGTTGGTTGAAGATGAGGAGGAACAAGTGCAAAATGCCCCCCCGCCAGCGACGGCGCTGTCCGCAGAGGGCGCGTCGCCAGGTGGCGCAGACGGGACCGAGGCGGCGCGGGAAGGCAGCCGAGATTGGTTTTGATGCAGCCGGACGTCGGGCGGCGTCTGGACGTGCTGACGCAGCGGGGTCTGCTGATAGCTCATCTGCTGCTGGAGGTGTGCTACTTGGGCCGTGTGCGATTGCGGCTGGGACAGGTCAGCTCCGCCAGTGTTCCGGGGAGGGGCGGTGGCGGGCAAGCCGGTAGCAGCCGAGGGCCCCTGCGGGTTCAGTGGGACCGAGGGAAACCATTCTGCTGGAGGAGCCACCTGTGCGAGAAGGAGTGCAACAACTGGCCTTATAGGTTGCTTGTGCCAAACCAAGCACACCTTCTCATATCACCATTGTGCCTCTTCACTTTCTCAATGTTTCATCCCGCCACCAGGGGGCGCATCCAGGCGACTAAAACTAAATGGGGGCACTGATTGTGTTACCTCAGGTGTCTGGGTCCAGCCTCCCAGCTCCTGCACCTGCCGAATGTGCTTGATCTGATTGAGGGACGGTTTGGGCGTGTTCTGGCCCACCGCCTCCTTTGTCCAATTGTCAAGCAACTTGTGCAATTCCAGCGTGAAGGTGCTCTTCTTGGCAGGGCTTTGATCTGAAGCATGGAGACAATCAGCTGGCTCCGACTCGCCTTTCAACACGTCAACTCCTTGTGTACTCACTGCTCTGGTGTCGTACCTCTTTTGGCAGGCAGCGAGGGCCGATGCTCTGAGCTGCGATGAGAAGGCCCTCCGCTTTGTTCCGTGCCCGAAAAGCCGCTCGACTGCTGGAGTCCTGGACGAGGAGTGAGGAAAATCAAGACACGGCGAAAACCAAGCGTAATGACGGCTGCGACGATTTGCGTACCGGCATGTGTGACTCCGTTGTTATCCATGTGAGAGTGAGGTCGGGGTCGCAGTTTGAGTTTGGCCGGCCTGGGTCGACGAGGGGAGAGGAGGGGCGGCGCTGCGGGAAGGGCGGGGCTTCGGGACAAGCAAGCGGGAAGACTTTGCCTTTGGTCTTTTTGGGAGCGAAGCTGTCTGTACAGTTCTTGCAGCTCTTGGTTCTGCTGGGCCTGAAGCGACACCACTTCTTTGATGTGCCTGAAGGTTCCAAACACAGTCTTGTAATAAGAGTCGATATTCAAAAAGAATCTAATTGATTACAGTATGAATGAATATAAAAGATCCGTCCCGACTTACTTCTCCCTCAGCTTGTGCAGTTCTCTTCTCAGATCTTCATCCTCCAACTCACTCCCGTCGTCGTCATCCTCGCTGCTATCGACGGGGGAGTGGCTATGCCCGTGCCCTCGAGAATGGTGGCCTGCGGCCGGCGTCCTTCGACTCTCATCTTTCTCGCCCTCCTTCACCCGAGATCTCCTCCTCTCCCTGAGCTGGACAGGAGACACCGGGGAGCTGTCCGTCTGGCCCGAGTCATCCCGCGTCTCGGCCTTTGTCACCGAGAAGCGGCCCACTTTTCTGTCGGCGCTGCCACGCCTTGAGGACGCCTTCCTGGGCGGTGGGGACGGAGGAACCGGGATCACCTGTTGATGAGGGAAACATCAGCCTTGTTGTCTTCCTTGTCCAAGCAAATGAAAGTCAAATCCATACATGGAATCGTCCTTTGCGCATCTGAGTCGGTGGTGCCGCCTCCTTCGCCTCTTGGAGCGACAGAGCGCCGGAGCCTCCGTCGGATAACGAGACTAGGGTGAAAAGCAAAAGGGACAACAGGGAGCAAGAGGCGCACATAGATGTAAATATGTGGACAGACGAGAGATGACATACAGACAAACATAGAACACGGACATACATTTGTGTTAAAAATCCACTCACAAAGTCACACTTTTGGAACGTACACAGTATGGGCTGCATGCACTTTTGTGAAAAGTGTATCAAAAAAATGATGCAATGTGCATGCAGGTGAGGAGTTGGTGGTTAAAAGCACAATTTCAATGCAAACAGAAAATAAAACGGATGATTTTTTTTTTTTTTAATGCTCTCCAACGCTTGTTAGGTTAGTTAGGAGAGCGCTGTGGTAGGTCTTCTATGGCAGTGATTGCAAACTCTAGTGGCCAAAAGCGGTATTGCAGGTAGTACATGAAATTGGAAATGGAAAATAATTAACATTTTTAAAAATAAAATTGGTTTATTATTGAGTTATTTTCCAGCTAAATTTGTAAATCATTTACCCATCCAAATGGTGTCAGATGTAGCGGAGATTCCCAAAATAGCAAATAAATTGCCTGTATAGGTCTAGCCTACCTTTGGTCCAAAATAAAATAATATTCAAACAAAGCAGTGGTCCCCGAGTTGCGTCTTGGTGGTCCCTTGGACAAAACCAATTGAAAACCCCTGTTCAAAATCCTAGATGTCATCAACTCTTCTTCGTGTGTGCTTCCATGTTTGTATTAGACTGCCCCTAGAGGCCAAGGCGCGCACAGCAGGAGGAGAAGCACAATATTGAATTGAAGGAAAGTGAGGAAAAAAACGTTCAATTCTCTTCAAGTCGTATTTCAAGGCACCACTGTACTTCCTTGACATCAATGACTACTTTCCTATTCGGGTTTTGGCGCCATGTTGTGGCATCTAATTGCGGTCAGAGAAAGAACAAAATAACGTAAATCGGTGAATAATGGAACGTGAGTTAGCAGGGGGTTCGCTGCAATGCAAGTCACATAATTTTCAAACATGGGGTTATTCATCTATGCAAACAACACTTTCTGAAGGTTAAGGAAATTAATTGTCTGTTAATACTAGTACTACATATTAGACTTCCATTTACAAGCACTCGCTCGCTCGCTCGCTCGCTCGCTCACTCACTCACTCACTCACTCACTCACTCACTCACTCACTCACTCACTCACTCACTCACTCACTCACTCACTCACTCACTCACTCACTCACTCACTCACTCACTCACTCACTCACTCACTCACTCACTCACTCACTCACTCACTCACTCACTCACTCACTCACTCACTCACTCACTCGAATCCCTGAAAGCACACTACCTTGCTGGACTCTGGGCTTCTTGAACAAGCTGGCGGAATGGCGCAATTTGCATGCCCAGTTTTTGAATTTGCGAGTCCAGGATTTCTTGCTAGAAACGGGATTTCTGATACTAGGACATGTCAGGTTTAGGCCAAAATATCCACCTCCTGCATTATGCTGCTGCGTTCCGTGCCCGAGGGGGATCTGCTGGCGGTGGGGGCGCAAGGCTTCTCCAGTGATGCTGTTGTCGGAATGTGGGGCCAAAGCCTGAAACAGGTGGGGGACAAATAAAAACGCTGCATGGGCCGGAAACATTTGAAAAAAGAAACACAAACAGGAAACAAAGCAAAGGACATCGCTCTGACTACATAGTGGACTTTCTCCCGCTGGGGGTGTTAACTGCAGAAGATATCAAATCCCCATTTAATTTGCATTGGAGATGGACCACACACTATTAGAGAGGAGGCCACTAATTGAGGAAATTGCAAATCCTGATTCACTCACTAGGATAGTCGGTTCTCCTGCTACAGGAGGACGCTGTGGCCCAGCGGGCGCATCCTGTTTGACAGGGAGGAAAGATGCTGGGGGGATGGAAGTGGAAGGCTCTATCAGGCCTTTCTCTGTTGACTGAAGAACTTCGGAGGAGTCTCCCTCAACTCCTGCACAGTTTTCCGGGTCAGGAGTGGTGGTGGAGCTGGAAGAGGAGGTGGTGGTGGAGGAGGACGAGGAGCGAAGAGATGAAGGAGGCGCGAAAGACGACGGCTGTGGCTCCGATGACTCATCTCCACCTGCAGACGTGGAGGCCGCCGACGTTGACGTCAGCGAGGACGCTGCCCCGCCGGCCGCCGCGCCCCCGCTGTACTCCTGGTACAACAAGTTCCTCAGCTTTTCATCCAGCGTCTTCATACGATTGTCCCCAAATTCGATTTTCGGGGGACCTTCGCTGTCCGACTCGGCCACCGAGGAAGGCTGCGCGGGGGACGGGCTGAGCGTGAGCGGCAGATAGGTGGCTTCGCCGGCTCCCAAACGAAGCGGCGGCAAAGACGCCGCCGCCGCCTCGTCCGTCAAGCTCATCTCTCCCGTCGACACCTCCGACTCGGACTGCTGGAGGGAAGACTGTTTGGGAAACGGGTGTTGTCGGGGAGGTGTGCGGGCGGTTGTGGCCGTGTCCCCTCGCTCTGGGTTTTCAATGTGGGTGGCCTGCGCCGGATGGCTACAAAGCAACTGTTGCTGCGGCATGTACGTGGTCTGCTGTGTGTTTAGATGTTGCTGGTCTGGGAGGGGCTGACTTGGAGGCAGAACTTGCTGGAGCTGACACTCTTGCAGCGTACTGGAATTATGCTCTTGGTGGACTTCCTGCGTCTGCTGCACTTGTTGACGTTGCACCTGTTGCTCAAGCTGAAGCATCTGCTCCGCGTCAGCCGCGCTGACTGTGACATCAGCCTGAACGTCGGCGGACGCGGGAAAGGAAGTCGGGTCGGCTGCCGTGGAATTGGCCGCCGCACCGAGCCGTTGGTCGGCGGAGGTTGCGCTGAAGACACCTGAAATAGTCAGAGAGGTGCTTTCAGGTGCGGCGGCGTGCCAAGTGGGTGCAATCGTGGTCGACGGCGCCGAGACAGGAGAAGACACGCTACTGGAGGACTCCAGAATCTGGAAGCTTTCGTTTTCTACAGAACAAGGAGAAACCAATAAGTTGTTTGTGGCGCAGAGAACTTGACAAAACACAAAAGCGAACGAGGCTTGAGCTCACCTTGGTCCGTTTTTTGCGGGGGGAGTGTTCTTGCTTCTCCGGTAGGAGGTGTGGTGGCAGTCCCCTGGCTCGACAGAGAGTCTCTGTGGCGAATGGTCTGGTTGATGAAGAAACGCCAGCGTCCCACCGGAGACGAGTGCGGCACCGAGTCGGCTGAGGAATCACACGCAAACGTCACGGCTTTTGCCGCATTGCGAAACTCGAAAGGACGCTTTGAAACCTACACGTAGAGCCGGCGCTGGGCGTGCTGACTTGTAAGCGCTCGGTGGACCCGGTCTAGTCGAGGAAACACGTAAAGAAGGCATCATCGGGAAGTGGATCATGGAATTGAACATGCAAATGAACGTACAAGTGAATGCCTTTGAAGTATCTCCTGTGCTTTTGCCACGATGGCTCTGAGCTCTTCGACAAACTTCTCCTTTTCCACATCCAGTACAAAGACTTCCTCCACCTGGAAACAAATTTTAAAAAATTGTCGAGTGGTGGCTTTTACCTCCAAAAGATTTTTTTTTTTACCATGTAATCCGCAATGTCCTCCGGAGCATCTCCTTCCATATCAAATTTAAAGGTCACCATTTTGTTACTATGGGTCTCCAACTGGCACTCCACCATATTGTCCCCACTGCCCGACACCTAAAGAAGCAGGAGAAACAAAAAAAAATCCCATCACGCATTCTTGGCCGTGGAAATTGTTGCTCGGGCGCGTCGTCACCTGAAGCATACTCAGCTGAAACTGATGCGGGAACTTCTCGGGTTTTAGCGAAGACGCTCTCCTCTGGCCTTTTGCTTTTTCTAATTTGCCGTTGGCCAAGAGCAAAAGAGCTTCTTCTCCGTTTGCTGGCAGACACCTGCGGGCAGCACAATTTTTTTGTTTCACGTGAGCCCAGGTAGACATCCCATGGGCAAAATTTCATTTTGCTGTGATCACTACGAGTTGTGTTGTGAGTTTGAAAACGCACGATGGTGATGATGAGCACACTGTGAGACAATCAGACGTACCCGGTTGAGGAAGGGCGTTCTGTATTTGACAGGGGCGGACAATCCTGAGAAAAACATGATTGACATCAGAAATAGAAACACAAAACGGCACAGGAAAAGAAGGCACGCAGACAAGGTCAGCAATGAAGTGTCAACATAAACACACACACACAACTAGCGCACTTTTTAGAATGGTTAAGGGTGAGGCTGTATTTTTTTTTTAATTATTATTAAACTCTCTCACTCATCCCAGAAGCAAAAATGCTATGAAATCACTTATTCCGCCGGTACCTGAGAAACGCCCAGCGGGGAAATGTCAGAGTCTTGCGGCGAGGCTTGGGGCAGTTTGGGGGCGGGGCAATTAAGCGAGTCTAGAGCAGCGGCAGCAGCGAGAAAGTCGCCTTGCCCCGGTGGCACCACCTGGGCTGCCGGAGGGAACGGCGGCTCTGGCGCAGCGGGAGCGGGATGAGGGCATGGTAGTGACGACGGGGGAGGCGAGGGGTGAGAGGGGCTCAGGACTGCGGGGAAGACGGCGCGGAGAACAAGAGGCGCTTGGGCGGGCGGCAACTGCGATGGAATGCACGTCTGGGTCGGCGCCTTCTGAGGGGAAGCCGCCTCGCCCGCCGTTCCGCTCGTGCCCAATGAATGATGGGAATGATGATCGGCCACACGTGCCGGCGGCTCGACCTCATCCCCGCAAACCTGACTGAGCTGGTGTGGAGGCGGGACGGGCTCGACCGGCAACTGGGCTTGACAAAGCGTCTGGGAGACGGGCTGAATTAGGGCGGGGTTTGCGGCACTTCCTACTGGTTGCTGCTGGGCCAGGACCACGGGAATATTGACCGCAGCGGTAACGACGCGCGAAGGGTCCAGCAGAGGATTGAGACCGGCGACCTGCTGGTAGCGCAGCACGGGCCGCTGCGTAAAATTGATCACATCGCGCGGAAACGTCGAGTAGTTGCCCGAGTGAGTGGTCAACAGGCTCGCCGGAAGGTGACTTTGGGCCGGGAGAAGCGTCTGGCTTGGAGTTTGCTGGGGCAGCTCTGGCATTTGAGGCTCACGCGGGATCTGAGCAGGAATTGTCGTCGCTGGAAGCGGGGCAGCGGTCTGGCTTTGAAGGCCCACCACTTGAACGTCAGCGTTCTGGCTGTGCGTCGGTCTGGACTGAGCCGACAATTGGTTGGTGGTGGAAGTCGTCGGTTCAGGATAAGCGCCGACAAGATTCTGGGCTTGGATGACGATTTGCGCCTGCCCTTGGGAAGTCACGAGCACAGGAACAACGCGGGAGTCTATCAGCATTTGAGCTGCTCGCGTGGTCGGCGGGCTAGTGTAATGGAGCGCAACGTGGCTCGGGTTCGGGCCGGGAACTTGCTGGCAAAGCGCCTGAGCCGGGACGGCGCCCGACGCCTCGGCCGGCGAAACGACACCGGCGAGCTGCCGAATGACCTCGGGGCCCAGCGGAAGTCTGAGCGGGACGCGGGTCGAATACGCTCCCGGCTGCATGAGCAGTGCGGCTTGTTGCCCCGGAAACTGAGCGCTGTTTAGTTGAGGGGCGCATGCCTGAAGCATTTCACATTGTTGCTGCTCGATGCAACTTTGAAGAGGAACGACGGGCTCTTCTTGTTTTTCCGTTTGCTGGGATCGAACCACGGCAGCTTGGCGCTCTTGCTGCTCCTGAAGCTGTTGCTGTCTGGCCGTTTGATGTTGCTGAGGCACCACCTCGTGTGGTTGTTGCAGAAGACCTTGTTGCTGGATTTGCTGCTGCTGGAAGACGAGCTGGAGACCCGCCGGTTCTTCTCGTTGCCTGGGCTGGGGCTGCTGAGGCACGGCTTGCTCTTGCTGGATTCTGGTCTGGGGATTTTCCATCTGTTGATTCAACTGTTGCCCTAAATGGTGATGCGAAAGCGCTTGCTGCGGCACGACTTGACGCTGCTGTTGAATAATAGCTTGTTGTCGATCCAATAAGTGCTGCTGCTGCTCCAGTTGACCTTGCTGCTGATCAAGGGGGATCAAAGTTGGATGTTGGTCCAGCCTTAAAACTTGCTGCTGTGATTGAACGACGATCCGCTCATTGACCGCTTGACAACGTTGCCCCGACGGCGCCAACGACAAAGCCGACAGTTCCGTAGCCGGGGGAAGGCTCGGCCGTACGCAGATGGGCTGCTGAGGCTCGCTTTGAAGGCTCTGTTGAAGGCCCGACGTCTGGCCGCCGAGAGCGAGCTGCGTTGGAAGGACAGCTTGCGTTGGCTGCGATGGCGGCTGCTGAATAATGTCAGCGAGCTGCGCGGCGGCGGGAGGGGCCTCGGGCCGGGGCTGCTGAGCGAGGGGAACAATAGTCACCACCAGATCACCCGGTGGCATGGATGAAGGGAGAACTTGCGGGGTAATGGGGGGGACGTAGGACTGTGAGGGGGCCAGCGGCGTTTGGGGGGCGGCGGGTTGAAATGCATCTGATGGGAATGTTTGCGACTGCGCAAGGATGATTCGTGTTGAAAGAAAGGGGGAGGGACGGAGGGGGGGGGGAGAAAGTAGTAAACATTAGGTAAGAAGAAGCTTTGCCATCACAATTAATATTTGATTTGACAGGATTTCCCACATTTTTTTTCCACAATGGAGGAAGCTCATTTGAAACACTTTTGGGGAAGCCCAATTCAAGACTTTATGAAAATCAATTCCATCATTTGAGCAGTGTGATGGTCTCGATATTCCATCTCCACTGGAGATGTTGTGGGAAACCCTGTTAGCGCACAGCGTTAGAGGATTTTCAAAATGATTTGTGCGTGGGTAAATATCCATCAAGAGAAAGAGGGAGAAGGTGGTGCGTTCAGGTACACTAGCGTAGCCTTGTCAGTTGAAGCAACTAACGATTGAATTATAAACTGAAGAAAAAAAAATTATAACCAAAAAAAATTGATAAAATAATAAAAAATAGATAATAATAATAAGAATAAAAAATTGTAAAATATAATAATAAAATACACTAGCATAGTCCTGTTTGCGTGTCAGTTGAAGCAACTAAACTGGAAAAAAACTTATAACAAAAAAAATAGATAAAATAATAAAAAATAGATAATAATAATAAAAAAATAGTAAAATATAATAATAATATTTATAAAATAAAACAATCACCACAAAGTAAACCAACTCATTACAATTAATATAAAATAATGATTTAAAAAATGAGAAAAAAAAAGTTTGAATGTCATAAATTAAAAATAAATCAAGCATAAGAATCTGTTAAAAGAAATAACTTGAATCTTGCTATTTCAATATTATTCAGACATACTGCACTCCCTTCAACATGCTTCTGTCTCAAGAAAAAGTCCCCTAAAAAAAAAAAAAGACAGTGCAGGCCTACTAAACTTATGACACAGGAGGCCAGACAACAGGCAATACGATGTGACAAGGACAACGACCGGGGAAGGACAAGCCTGACAAGAGCAGGCGCAAACAAAACCTGACAAGTAGACAAAACACAAACAAGAGACACGGGGAACCACAAAAGCAAAAACGACGCCAAAGTCCAAAAATACAGATGATGAGGCCGGCGCGGCGTGAACCCCGAATGACACTCGAGTGGCGTCTGCCGACCGACCGCGTGTACGAGCAACTCCCAACCGATGACGTTCCTTTCACCTGAAAATACAGCTGAGGTCTACTTGGCGATACCTGCTGAACCACGGCGGAGGGCCGCAGAAAGTTCTGAGCAACGGGCGGGCCGACGCTGGTCAAACTGACGCTCTGGCCAAGCGGCACGCTTGGAAGACCCTCACCCACCGGGAGCCTCGGAGGAGCGGCCAGCGCCGCAGTACACTACACAACAAACAAACGATCGCATCGTAAACAAAAAAAGCAAAATGAACACTGTATATTTGTACATGCATGTTCCTTTAAGAGGCGGGGCCTAGTGGTGAGGGGGCGGGCAATCCAAATAAAAAAAAACAGCCTTCGGAGGACGCATCTTGTGAATTTAGATACGGGCACATACGTAATCCAAGTCATCTTTCCCCATTGAAATGAATGGAAATGCGATTAATCCGGGCGTACATCGTAATAGACATAAAACGGCGTCACGTACGATTGTGGCCAAATCGCATACAGACGTGGAGATGGGTTGGGAGAGCGCAAGCGAGTCCCCCGGCTGAGAGAGTGACTGGCTCTGCCCGCTAGCACACGAGTCGCAGGTGGTTGCTGCCAGACTTTGCCCTAACAAAAAGAAGAATGAAAAAAAAATCTAGCATGCTCCAAGTGCCATCATCAAGTGCCTTGTGGTTTTGACTTTACCTGGCAGGCACAGCCTTGCCCCTTGGACAACATGCTGGTCCACTTCAGGCAGGTTGTCAGACTCCTGCCCTCCTCCTCCAGTTGCTCCGCCCCCTTGTCGTGATGGGCTGGATTGATGGGAGACGGTGGCGGACGTGAGAGCCGAGTCCCGTCTTTCTTCCCATCCCTGCTGTTGCTTCTGCTGCTGGAGCAGCTGTTGCTGCTGGAGCAGCTGTTGTTGCTGCCGTCGCTCCCGAGACTTCTTGATCAGATTGACTCGGTCCCGGATGGATTTGCCTACCACCTTGGCATCGCTCTCGTGGAAGAAGCCCGATTTGACCTGTGTGGCGAGACAGTATGAGACACATAATTACCGTATTTTCCAGACTATAAGGCGCACCGGACTATAAGGCGCACATTCAATGAATGGCCCATTTTAAAACTTTGTCCTTATATAAGGCGCAGCGGACTATAAGGCGCACCATTAATGCATCATGTCAGATTTTTAATCCAAATCAAATCATTCTCCATTTTATCTTTTTTATTTCAACTTCAGACGCAACAAATTACTTTATAATCACAAAATAATGATCCATAGTATTTTGGATTAATGATTCATAGTCTTCAGCGGGCCACTTATGATTTATTTTATGACACAATGCTTCGGGCCAGTTTAAATTTAGGAATTTGGTCCATATATAAGGCGCACTGGACTATAAGGCGCATAGTAGGCTTTTGAGAAAATGTTCGGTTTTTAAGTGCGCTTTATAGTCCGGAAAATACGGTAGTCTTGAAATAATCTGAGTTTGTTCTCTTCCATAAAGTCGGACCCTGAAGCCCTGAAAGTAAAACCGCTGCCTCCTTTTGTTGTTTTCAATCAAAGTAGCTCGTGTATGACAAGGATATCCTCCAGAAGAAACAGGAAGCAGACTCACTTTCCTTTTTTTTTTTTTGTCTGTGTTATTGGAAATTTTCATCTCATGACAGTTTGGAGCTAATCCAGCAGTCATGTGACTGAGCACGAGTTGTTTCTGTTCAGCTGCACCATGCTGACACGGCACCTTTTTACTTTGGCAAGGTGCTATTTATTGTTTTGGGATAGGAGCAGCTGAGAACCGAGCGAAGCCGCCGTCTGCTACGTCAGCGCCTGGAGAAAGTCTGGGCGGATTACGGCTATGAAATAAATCCTATGAATTAGACTCAGATGTGAAAGTTGACCAAGTGGAAGTCGGCTTTGATTGTGTTGTGGCGGCGCGTCTCACCATCTCCAGAGCCACTTCCTCAGCGCTGTCGTTCTCCAGGTCGTAGCTAAACTCGATGGCCTCGTTATCTTTGTGCTTGCCCTTCAGTTTCTTGGGCTCGTCCACCCAAATCCGTAGAGCCAAACAATCCTGGGTGCCCGTGTCTTCCTCTGCCAGCTCCACGCGGACCCCCGTGTCTTCACCGAAGAAGGCGTGGTTCGAAAGGTCTCGGATGGACAGCCTGAAAGCGTGGGAAGGTTAAAAGTGGGGTGGTGGGGGTGACCTTTCTGCGTCAGACTAAAAGAAAAGCTGCTCACCTCTGACTTTTATTCTGACGGATGCAACCTTCGATAATCTCTTTGATCTCTGGGTCGTTGACTTTCTCAAAACTGGCCGGTTTGATACCCTGCGGAAAGTCACGAAGGAAAGCGTCTTCGATGGCAAAGGGCTCGACTCGACTCCCGTCCTCGTTTGCTCGGGACTCACGCTTGTCACTTTGCGATAAATCTGGGCGGCGTTTTGGCACTCGGAGTAGGGATATTCGGAAGTGGCCATCTCCAGCATGCACATTCCAAAGGCGTAGACGTCCACGGACTCGTCGTAATGCTCCTCATACATCTCGGGAGCCATGAACTCGGGGGTTCCTGTTGGAGCGCAAATCCCACAAGGGCACATTCATGAACCCAAACGTGTGCTGATGAAGCAAACGTGCAAAAATTGCTTTCAAAATGAAAGAAGAAGCCTACCTATGACGCTTTTGGCAAAAGAAGTCCTCATGAGGGTTGCGAGTCCCAGGTCGCCTATTTTGACCGAACCGGTGGGGCCCGTGATGAAGATGTTGTCACATTTGAGATCCCTGTGCACGATGGGAGGGGTCCTGGTGTGCAGGAAATGAAGGCCCTTCAGGATTTGCCGGCACCAGCTCCGCAGCACCTTGGGCTTCATCACCTTGAAACGCTTCAGGTACCTGCACAAGGAGATAAACGTTGATGGATGGGTTTGGGTGGATGGATGGATGGATGGATGGCCGCACTCACGTTTTAAGCGTCCCCGAGGTCATGAGCTCGGTGACGAGGACGATGCACTTCTTTCCACGGAGCGCCGACTCCCACGAGTCGTAGAAGCGCACAATGTTGGGATGCTGGAGCCCCTTCAACATTTCCGCCTCTTCCTTGAAGCGCTGCTGCTCGGCCTTGGTCAGCTTGCGGTCCTGAGAGGAGAGCAACAAACGAGGTGATGGCGTAACGTTTCGGGAAAAGACGGAAGGAAACGGCGTCCGACAATTCAACACATGTTCAAATTGCAATGAAGATTTAAAAAGTCTACACAGCTCATGTTTGAATAGCAGGTTTTGGCGATATACAAAAATGAGATCAACTTTTCATACCATAAATGTGACCTATAATTGGAACAAAAAAATTGGGCAGGACAAGTGAAATAAAAATTGATATGATGTTGTCATGTTATAAAATAACTTGAATTGATTGCAAATTAATCAATCGCACCCTGGACTTGTCGCCAGCCGAAGTTCTCCATTTCAGCTTGGTGTTCTCTGTAATCAGTGACAAAGCTTTTTTTTAATTTTTTTTTTTTTTATAAATAGGCCCTTTTCAATGTCATACTGTGTTTTATTTTATATTTATTTTATTTATTTACTTATTTTGGTGGTGTACACAAAAGTTTTTTTTTTTTTTTTTTTAAATAGGCCCTTTTCAATATTATACTGTGTTTTATTTTATATTTATTTGATTTATTTACTTATTTTGGGGGGTACACAAAAGTAAAAAAATAATCATTTAATATTTACACTCACTGACTACAATGAAATCATAAACTAGTCAACCTCCAAAAATAAATCTCGCATAACTTTTATTGCTCCCGACGGCACACGTTTGCTGCTCTCGAAATCTTTCCCAAGAAGTGAGCGATGGCCATGCGCTGATATGGGAGGCCTCTAGATGCCAGCAGCGTTGCACCTGAAGCTTGGAGCTGCGCACGCCGGCATGGCTGACGTGAGAGGACGTGGCAGCCATCAAAGTCACTTGGCAAAATTTTGGTGCTCAAATGTCTTTCCTGGGAAGGCAACCCATTCAGCCTAGCAACCCCCCCCACCCCCGTTTTTTTGTCCCTTCATATATCAAATGCAAGTCAGGGAACAGTATTCATGACCATGAGCAGGCACTCATGAATCTTTTAACACAAAAGCATCAAACAGTGCTGTCAAAGCATTTGAAAGGTTGCAGGAAATCCCAAGCAACACCTGCACACGTGCTGCACTATTTTTAGATGCCTCACCAGCAACTATTGTCGACTTTTTCACGAGTACAAAACGAAAAGAATCCAAAGAATTTCAGCTCCTTCCTCTCGTCCTTTGTGTTTGTGTCGTCTCGTGATAATGACGAATATTTTCTTACTCTCGTCTTGAAGAAAATCTAATACGGAAGAGGAAGATGGACAGCGGGCCGCGCTAAAAATAGACATCATGGTAATGGACCCCTTTAAAGACGTCATCGGAATAGACCCCTTCAAAGTTTGTAAACAATGTGACATCATTTATGGGGCGTGGCTTGAGTGGTCAACCAAGGATGGAGCAGGCGTGGGCCATTATTCATTTGAGTATCTCATGATGTTTTCGATACTCTCATTTTCAGTCCAACCCTTTTGCCTATTTTTTTGCTTTTACCGTTTTGACAGCTTTTTTTTACTTCTGTTGCATTGCCTCCCGTGACATCACCAAAGGCTCTTCACACGAGCCAATCGATTCTGTCGTATCTTTCGTTTTGTATTTATATGTTGGGAGTCTATGGGCACATTTCTTCCTTGCACGGGATGTCCTTTTGCGGCAGTGGTGCCACATACCCCCTCTCCTCTCCTCTAAGTAGCATCAACAGAAAGCTGGGCTGCTCTTTGTCAAACTATTTTGGCTAAGAATAAGTCCCGGCTCATCGTCACTCTCAGCAACACGCTTGTGTAAACATGGCTGACTGCGTTCAAATACATCAAGACTGCCCCAGAGATCACGTTTTAATGATTTTGCCAACACGCCTGTTGCATGATGGCGGCTGTCAGGGGCTCAACGAGAGCGTTGGATTGCCACCTCAGCATCTATTGCGTCGCTCTTGCCGGAGCCATCTTTGAGTCAGCGCGGTTCACACAAAGTTCAATTCTGGCTCGACAGAAAACCTCCCGCACGCATATTCGACCGTGCTGCTCTCGAATGAAATCCATTATTATAGTTTGGAAGGGGCTTTCTCTGTAATGGACGACCTTTAAATTTTGGACAGGTGAGGTCAGAGGTCGGCGCCTGCACGCTTGACATTTCGATCACATGTCGGAGTTGACTTGTATCTTCCATGTTTACATTGATGGAGAATTGGTAACCTGATCAGAAAAACAAGGTCAGCTCACACAAGCGGAGCTTTATTGGCTTCTTATGACACCGCTCCAATTATGGCGCATTTGATGCAAGTAAGCATCCGGCGTTGGGCCTTCGGAGGTGGCGGGTGCTCGGGATTAGATTACTGTAAGCCACAACGGCTCTGGGTAACAAGATAGATAGGCTGGAAAAGGGCTGGCCCACATGTCAGATTAGAACGGCAGGCCACTAGGCCAAGTTCAACGACAAAGTGAGTTGGAATGGCAACCTTGAGCGTACGGAGTCTGTTCAACCGACCTGTCGCTAAATCGTGAGGCTTTGCTTTTCTTTTTTTTTTTCCCAAAACAATTGATTCGCAGTGTCAGACCAACATAATCAGCTCTTAGTTGCCGGTTCCCGTTGAGTGCTGTTCAGTTACAGCAGGAGTGGATCATTGAGTAGCGGCGGAATGGCCCGTGCCCGAGGCTCGGATTGTTGGGTTCAGCTCCAGTGGCTTTGCGTTTGATTTCTAAATGCAGACGCTCGTCAATAGCGTGACCGGATGACCTCGGCTGGCTGATCAGGAGCAAACGTTGTCCACGTCCTGCATGGCTGGGAATCTCTCCCTGCTTCTTCGTCGTGAAATGAGTTTTTCAAAAAGCCCAAACACTTTATCTTGTAAACAAGAGGCCTTTTGAGAAGCTTCTTGTGGAAGCATTGTTTTTTGGAGAGCACGAGGTTGCAGATTACGCCATGACAAAACTAATCCGCGTACTTAAAGGCCTTAAAGGGAGCGAGTGTACCGTTTGAGCTATGTTGAGCTGCTCCGTTCTGGGACAACTGGGTTGAACCAGTCTGCTTTCTGCTGCTGCTGGCGCTGGCACTGGCATGCTGTCTGTGCAGGGTTTTTGTTACAGTCTGACAGGTCGCCCGCCCGCCCGCTCTAATGGATCCCCCCCCCCCACCCCCGCAATGGCACGCTCACTCACACAGACACAAATTATGGATCGCAATGTTGGGGGGGGGTCACAAGGTAGACAGCGAGCCGAGCATACGTTTTGGTGAAAAATAAGTTTGGACGTTATCATCATGAGCCGGCAGCCCACCTCAGCATCAATTGGTTGACTGTAAACTAAATAAACCCATTTTTACTTTTGTCAGACTAGACCTCTACTCTTCCCTGCCTGTGGAATTCCACAAAAAGTAACACCGCAAGAGCAACGGCGTCGGCAGCGTGAGTTTTCATTTCCAGCTTCTTCACGCTGGGCTTGGACAACTAATCCCCCCCGGCTTCCCCGTCTTTGTGGACAGAGGAAGATAAGCGAGGTGCTCCCACCACAAACAAAAAAAACATCCACTTGCGAACGATCTTCTTCAGGCATTATGTCTTAATCCTTTGTTTGTTGTTACCGTCGCTCGCTGTGAGTCGATTATAAATCGGATGTGATCAATGTGACTCGCGTAAGCGCTTCTTCAAATACAGTGATCCCTCGCTACTTTGCGTTTTGTTTATCGCGGCTTCGCTACATCGCGGATTTTTTTTTCCAAATTACAAAACAATTTAAAAGTCAAAATAAAACTTCTAAATTCAGGAAACATGTGTCTAACCTTTAGGACAATGTAGTATTGCTCCAAATGTTCGTTTACATTCCTTTAGAAGTCACGTGTTAGCACGATTGCGAATTAGCATCTTTCCGCTAACTCGTTAGCCTGCCCAGTACTACTTGTTGGTGACCGTACTTTGCGGATTTTCGCGGGTGGTTTTTGGAACCAATTATCCGCGATAAACGAGGGATTACTGTTTGCTAATCAGGAGTAAGGTCAGGTGACAAGTGTTTTCGGCAATGGCGCCGGACCAGACGGTACCGAGCCTGGCTGCGGAGCGCCCATGTCCGCTTTGAGTTTCATCTCTGCATGTGGTCACTTGGTATTAGCCGGGCAGCTGCTTTCTTGGAGGGATGCTGTGCTAATCCTCTATTTGGTTCATCACGCTCACACTCCGTCTAGCGGCTTTTTTTCCCCCCACGTGCCTCTCGTTTTTCTCTGTGTGTTTTCCCTTTCCATGTTGTGCCGGTTTTTGTTGGCAAAGTGTGCCTTGGCAAAGGCTATGTGAGCGTGAGAAGCTAGCGTAGCACTTCCCTCACTGCTCGTCCTTGTCAAATGGCACCAACAATCAGAAATCCATTAACGGTAGCAACACGGTGTCTGCTTGTCGACCCGGCTAAAGACCGAAGCGACCTGAAGCCAAACACACAAAGCCGGCAGTCAAACGAGCGGCCGTGCAACAATACAGCTTTCTATTCTCCTCCGCAAGAATGTCTCCCACCGCTCACGTCGAGTCCACGTTACAATGTTCTCCGGAACGCCTCGGCTTTCATTTCCATTTCCTCCTTCGTGACAACAAAGACGTCGCGTGCTCAATGTGCTCCACACGATACGTTCAACAATGGGCCTTCTGTAACAACCATGAACGACTTCGAAAAGACCCTTGAGGAACAGCGCAACTTGTAAAAGCTTCAGCTGGAACTAAATATTCGACTAATTAACTAATTCGGAACAGAAGCAAAATCACAATACCTGAAGCTCACACCAAGCCACCTCCACCCAGGTCTCGGTGTCCAAGCCTTTGTAGACGGTCTTGAAAGCTCCTCTGCCTAGTTCAATGTCAAATTTGAGGAACCTGCCTCCGGGAGATGTGGCCACGGCTTTCATCTCGGCCTCCTCCTCCTGCTCGCGTTCCCTCTCTTTGCCCTTTTGGCTGGGCGAAGAAGGAGGGCCGCCTTTGCCGGGTTCCTGCTCACCGGGGCGGGACGGATCCTGGCGCAGGGCGATGCAGGACACGGCTCCTTGCTGCTGGACGCCGCTGAAGACGGGGTCGAAGGAGTGCAGGTCCAGGTTGGGCACGCTGCGAGGAGCTTCCGGGAGACCCGCTTGCTCGTCCTCCTCGCAAATCTCCACGCTCTTCCTGAAGAAGCGCTTCTCCCTCCTCTGACCTTTCTGCCCTGTGTCAACTGGCAAGGTGGGCGTGGAGGAGGACATTTCGGGTGTGACCGAGGCCACCGCGCCCTCCTGACCAGCTCCTTCATGCTCTTCTGCCATCCTTCTCCACCCCTGAGACGGGAGGACGGCCGCGGGGCTGCTGCCGGGTGTGTCCCTCCGCGTGCCCTCAAGGTCCTCCTCCCTGTGTCCATCAGGTTTCTCCGTCGAGTCCTCTGTGCCTGTGGGCTCTCCTGGATCGGTAGCCATGGAGACTTCCTTTGCAGCGTTTCTCCTCGGCCTGTCTCTTGCTGGGCTTTTTTTTTCCTGTGCTCAAACTCGTGACCTTTTGGTTCCTCTCTGTTTTGACATTTCTTCAAGGAGCGTGGTTTATGTCCTCTGCGGCATTCTCAGCCACCAATCAGTGCTTCTCAAGCGGCGGACTTTCACAAGCCCGCCGGAAGGAAGGAAGGAATGGAATCTCGGAGCCAACGTCGTCAACGAAAGCCTGCGAGAAAGACAAAACAGAAGCTGCTGAGAAGGACCGAATGTTCTCACGTGCTTGCCGTACTTTTGAAAGCGATACGAGCGAGGCTCGCTTCAATTTCACTTGATCATTACCTTCGATTGAACGGCTTAAACTAAACGGTAGAGTGAGCTTCTATTTTTTTTCCAACTTCTGTATAATCTTTACCGAATTGAAAATCTGAAAACGATAAACGATAGTCGCACGGCCTCAATTTTAATTGGCTTCATTATGGCCGGCCGCAGCGGGACCGAGTACAAACGACAAGCGAAGCTTATTTAAGGCCAGCATACTGGAAGACCACGCCGAGGAAGACGTCAAAAACAAACTGAAACGGGAGGAGAGTCGAGAAAGGAAAGTGATTGATCGGCCAAGGCGATGCTGATGCAATTTTAAAATCTACCAAATGTATTATCTGTGAAGGTCGACTTCAGGTGCTCCATACAAAACTGGCTTGTGCTTAGTAAAGCCGATCCTGGTCATGAAATATGGATGATCAACTATGGTGTGAATATTTCATGCGCAACGGGACTGACAAAGCAGAGTGAAAGGTATAACGCTGGTGTGATTATATGGAGCGTCCGAATTGCCTCTGAAAGCTTCAGATGGAAATAAATATTAAGGACTTACGGCGCCGTTGTCGAGTTCATCTCGTGGATGCCATTTTTAGGACTTATTATCGAATAACATGAAGCGACAAAAATGCACAAGCAACCAGTGTCATCATTTTCTGTTAAAAACAACAATCAGGTCTTTAAACTTGGAAAGGAGGAGGACAGCTAGCTTCAGCGACCGAGGATCCGCCGCTGTAAGGGAGTCTTGTCTCAGGTTGCGGCACTTCTAAGTTCTGCAACGCAATCCGCGAGGAATTTTAGCATGAGCCCCTCTCGATTTGCAGACGGGCAAAGTCGAGAGCATTTCGTAGAATTAAAGACCAAAGCGTCATTCACGCGTGTCGCGACTTGCTGTCAGTCAAATTGCCAATACGCTCGGCTTGGAGACTTCCCGCTATACCGCATTCCGACATCTTGGAGAAAACTAGAATGAGCTTGAAACAGCTGGCAAAAAATAACATAGACCGTGAAGACTTTTGTCAAACAATTGCATGACTGCTGCAAGGGAAATCCAGAATTTCATTTCTTTGTGTACAATTCGTCGGGTCTTTAGCGTACTTATCCACCAAGTGGGAAAATGCACAACGGGATTGATCTTTTGTGAGCTGGCCGTCTGCCTATATGCGCAAAGCCTTTTGATTCATGCCAAATGATGACATAAGGTTCATTTGCATAATAGCGTCAGCCACGACGAGCACGGGGGACCTGTTGAAGCATTGGCTAATTTCAGCGAGGTGACAAAGAAAAAAAAAAACTGATTTCAAATTGGTAGCTTCCTTTGTGTACAGTGATCCCTCGCTACTTCACGTTTCGTTTATCGCGGCTTCACTACATCGCAGATTTTTTCTCCCCCAAATAAAACCCATTTAAAAGTCAAAATAAATCTTCTAAATTGAGGATACATGTCTCTAACTTTTAGGACAATGTAGTATTGCTCCAAATGTTCGTTTACATTCCTTTAGAAGTCCGTTTTCGCGTGTTAGCACGATCGCCAATTAGCATCTTTCCGCTAACTCGTTAGCCTGCCCAGTACTTCTTGTTGGTGACCGTACTTCGCGGATTTTCGCGGGTGGTTTTTGGAACCAATTATCCGCGATAAACGAGGGATTACTGTATTCTGACCAAAATGTCCCCTCTGTATTCAATGTTTGCAAAATGTCAGAGATGGTTAATAAAGACACCTGGCAGCAAGAAATGCTAACACTCATTTATCTCATCATACAATAACAAAATAAAAACCTAACTAAGGTTGAAAGAGGAAATTGGAAATGAAAATTGTGTAAGACGCAATGCGAAGGCGCTGACGGACGATGTGGGAACGATTCCGGTTGAACAACAAATGATGAGAGAGGCAAATTGCCTTGGAGGCAGGAGCTTATTTGTCTATGTCCCCGGGGGAAGGAGGTGCCGTGAAATACACATTCCGGACCGACAGAGTTATCACAGCGCACAAACCAGTTCAACGCATCACTGCCTCGCAGTCACACACACACAGACACACATATGCGCGTGCGCACAGTCGCCAGTCTATACACAGATCGTAAACACACAGGCAAGCTAAAGCAAACATTGCACTTCCCTTTCCTCTACGTGAGCATCTAAATTAAAATTTTAATTTGAATTTGTTTGAAATTGCCCCACCTAAAATGGTTCTCAACAATAAAATACAGTTTATACATTCAAGAATTCGAAACTGCTAATTGCTCCTCAACAAGTGGCAAGTCTGCTTTTCAAAGAAAAACAACAAAAAAAATGATTTTAAGCCCGGGGTTTGATGACAAAATTCTGTTTTGACAGCAGAATGTTTTCAGTTTCCATTATTCAGGACGTCACATCACGTCACACCAAAGCTACGTCACGATCCTTGTGTGTTCGCTGACGCTAATGCTGCATTCAAGGAAAGTGGGAAGTCAGAATTTTACGACTTCCAACTAGGCAAAGTGCACCTGAACCCCCCTTTGACCAGAGAGTTGCAAAGTTAGGAGAGAAGAAAAACACACCAACGGACTACAGAGTGATGTCATTCAACAATGGCGACCGTCTGTCAATGGAAAAACCCTAATTTGAGGTCGGAATTGGGAAAGTCGCAGTGTGATAAACCTAAAACCTCCCACCTTCCTCGAAGGCAGCATAAGCAAAGGTTGCAAATGTAGGCACATTCGGTACTTCTAGATGTTAAAAAAAAAAGACTGGAAATACTGATTTAACTCCTTTGTTTAAGTAAAAGTACAAAATGAGACTCCAGATGTGAAATGTACTAAAGTCTGAGATTAAAAATAGATTTTCATTCTTTACTGGGTAAGGTGTCAACTGCTACGTTAGCTTCTTACATTAACCACCGGTTAGTTAGCATTAGCTCGTCAGGTGATCAAAAGGTAGAATACTTCATCAGTGTGTTAACATTTTATATTTCACACTTCTTTTTTTTTTTTTTAAACATGTATCCTCCTTTGTCAATGAAGAGATTTCTTGTTATTCTAAACTGGTCATAAAATTCAACTGATCGACATCGGGGTGGTCAAACTTTAGTGGTCAAGGTCACCCTTTGATTTTTAAAATGGACAGGAGGGGAATTCATAAATCATCCTAAAAATAGTTACATGAATATGTCAAATAAATAGTTTTTTATTCTTAATTTGGGCGTATTATAATCAATGCTACAGTGTTATACCAATTGCACGTTTGCACATTTGATTCCTGAATCCAAACTGTTGCAGGAAAAGCGAGGGAGCAGACAAAAGAGGAGCCAGGGGACTGTTTGGGTGTGCGGTGGGGGGGCAAGCCGGGTAGAGCGGGGTGGCACTGGATAAAAAGTGGCCAGAGGGTCAGGAAGAGGATTGTCATTGGACAGCAGAGTTGGAAACTGGGGAAATGGAGGGAGAGAAGGGGGGGGGGGGGCAAGGGGCTTTCGGAGAGGGGTGGGAAAAATGCATGTGTGAATAAGAACAAGAGAGAGATCAAGAGGGGGAGGGGGCACAGACAAAAGAGGGCTGGAAGGATTTGCTCTGATCAAATATGTGCTCCAGTTGAACGAAAGCCGCAACTCTTGCCCAATGTCCGCGTCCACCGAGCTGGAGACGCGTGCTGACCACAGCAGAGGAGCAGGCCAGGTGACCCCAAAAATTCAATCAATTACACATATAACAAAATGCCAATGTCCATTTCATTCACAACTTCGACTGATAGGTGTGTTTTTAACTTTTGATTCTCAAAAGTGACCAGTCATAAAATGGCAGGTTTACGTGATCTGAAAAATGGAGAGCAAAATAAATCATTTCAAAACTTTGACTCCAGGTTTAAAGTGCCTCTCCTTTAAAAGGAAAAAATTCAAGCCTTCTCGCCGGCTATTCCTGGATATCTCTCTAAAACTGATGAAAAAAGACAAGAGGAAAATGGCTCGGGGAGGTTGCCAAAAAGTCGACAGCAACGCTGAAGGATCTGCAGGAATTTCTAGCTGTCTAACTAGGGTTAAATATGTTTGTGAAATTGCTGCCATTATCGCAATTCCATAATTATGTTTGCCAGGACTGAGCGATGGTAAGTAAAAGCTATCGACAGAGTCGTGATCGAAAAAAAAAAAAAAGAGTCCGGATGAGTAACTAATGCGAGCTAATGCAACGACATTTCACAGCATTATTAATGCAGCACTTGAACGTATCCGGCCGGCACACTCAGCATTATTCCCACAGATCCAGGCTCGCTGAAGCCTCACGAGACCTACGTTGACCCGGTGCGAAGAAAAGACCGCTCCTCAAGTCCAAATGGACAAAATAAAACAAGTCAAGGACCGGGAGTGGCAATCTTGCCAGCTCAGCGCCCACATGAGCGACTTGAGCACACGTGCAAATGCAACAAGTTGACGTCTCTCGAAAACATCCAAGTAGCCTGCAGAACATTCAAATACGCACGCGGATTGTTCTTCTTGCAAAGCCAAGGCTGGCAACACAAGGACTTTTGTGTAATCCAGGTCAGGCATGGGCGAGTTTGGTGTAGGTAGAACACACTGCCGGCCGACACAAACAACTAGCTATGTGTTATCTAATCCCGCCTTTTGTTCCTTCACCGCCTTCGCCCGGCAGAATCATCCTGTGACAAAATCCAGGTGAGAAAGCCAGAACATCTCTTTAATGAGATGGTTGAATCCAAATTACATGCTATTTATGTGGCAAGCGGTTCTTTTTTTTCTACGCCTGTTAAAGGCCGGCTGCAACTTTATGGATGACTGAGCCGGTGAAGATCAGAGTTGACTGGAGTGGCTCGGCAGCTGTCGGCCTTTTTTAGTCAAGGGAGCGCCCGCTCGCCCGTGCCGTTGAAACCAGATGCGATACTCGCACATCGATATTGGAGGAAACAGAAGGGGAAAAACAAGCACGTACGTATCTTGGGAACATCCCTTTAAGACAAACACAATGAAAGCACGATATTTATAGGCTGCAGCATGTACAACACGGGTCACCAACATGGTCCCTCCAGGGACCAGGTCACCCCTAATGACCATGTGAGTCACCCTCTGGCCTGTTCTATGAATAACTCACCACTGGCGGGACATTGTGATTTCCGAGGAATACATTAATGTTACCTTCTTAGCTCATTTGAAAATGTAAACACATGCAGAGATTTAGGTTTTTTTTTTTATATATTGATTTTTTTCCTACCTTGATAATATTTTATTCGTGATCAGTTTCTTCGTTAGATTGTTTTTTTTTTATCCTTTTGCATTAATCGTATCAAAGTAGCTTCTTTTGCAAAAGGTTGATGACCCCTGATGTCCACCATGATGCCTGTTATGCTGCTGCTGCTGCTGCTGCTGGGTGACCTGTGTGATTTCCCAGGCCAGGCTCAAGTCAGCATGAAATCAACCCAGACATACAATAAAATATTATATATGATGCTATTTTACATGCAGGAGCCGCTTGATTTTACAACAACACACTCGTAAATCAATAAGCTCAATACAAATACTGTGAGACATGGTCATGTGACTCAATTGAAGGGGGGCAACATTCCGACATCATTTTAACAACACAATTCAATGAATAAACTTCACTCACCCGTTTGCAACATCGTATCTGTCAGCTCCTGTGATGGATTTCTTCCAAGAAAAAATAAATAAAAAATAGGACGCCAAGTCAATTCAGCACAAATAAACGCTAACGTTGTTGCTTGCAATTTACACTAAAAATAATATTGGGAAAATTACGTTTAAAAAAAGCGATGTAAATTAAAAAATAAAGTCCGGCTGTTGTCTATTTGGACTGCGAAGGCTTGAAAATGCCCCAGAAAAGCCGCCGAGGTGTCTGTGGAGCTCCGCCGCCGGTGACGTAGGACGCTCCGGCTCTCCTCCGCAGGTACTCCGGTTGTCTCCCGCCGGTGCTCGGCTTCTTCCCGCGCCTCACGCGATGCCCCTCGCCGCCGCCGTCGCCGCCTGACGACTGTCCCCGTCCACTGCTCGCGAGCGGCCATTCACTACTTGGCTAGCAGGCCAAACCAGAATATTTGTCACTTGACTGCATGGCATATTCTTCTTAGTGACAGTCACCGTCCCACAAGTCCACTGCGGCGGGCCTGGACGTGGCGGATTCTCAAGTGAGCGCTTCTGTTTGCCCGTGTACACTTGCCACTGGGTTCATCATCATCTTCCTCATCATCACTACCATCATCTTCATCAGCCAAGCGCCACACGTTTGTGACCAATCATCGGTCGTGTTGCGTCCACGTGATCACCTTTTCAGTCCGTTTTTTTTTTCAAGCCTGCACAGTACTCGTAACAGATATTTTAATTCAAGCGCAAGGCCAAATCGCAGAAAATGACCGCTAAAATATACCCAAAATTTATTTTATGCGAGCACAGATCAAAGCTAATCGAGATGTTTGGTTTTTGTTCCACGCTTTTGCGAAGAATTTATGAATTAAAACAGGTTGTACGGGACAGTATTTTAAAAACTCCACGAGTGTGCGTGACACAAGAATGGCAGTTTCATGCAATATGTTGACATTCCACACACAATTGAAGGAGAAATTTACGTTATACTGCTAATGGCCATTTCGTTTTTAGCATGAAAGATCCCGATATACATGTACGGCAAAAATGCTTGAGGCATTGTTAACCGAATTACACTAATACTTGCGCTTATGTCGCCCTCTGGTGGATTTCATGAGTAAGCTGATTGCACTTCAAGTTTGGACAAAAAATAATAATCTTGTAGCCGCTTCCAAGTATATACCACCATCACGACGCCCGACATTAAAATATGATATATATATATATATATATATAAGTGTGTACATAAAGGTTAAAATAATGGCCTCAAATATAATAACCAAACATTTGACCAGAAAAACACTTGTAAATTTTAGTATTCCCTCTTCCTTTTTCACTCCATCGAAGAATATTTGTATTTATTTTAATGTCTTTGTAATTGTATACGATGTTTTGAATTAATCGTATTTTTTGTATAACTTTAAAAAGAAATCTGGACAAGTATCATAAAATGATTTTATAGTCACTTTTGCCACGCACACAAAGCTTTGTATAAAATTACCAGTCAAAAGCAACAGAAAACAATTCCTAAATGTATTCCTATGTCTTTAAATAGTTCCAACATGTCAAACATTGAGGAAAAAAAACACACATTTGCAAACATAAAGCAACAAAGCACTCAGTGGACAAATATCAACCAGCATTGGATATTATGAAACTATTGAGCCGTCTAGATGCTTCTGTGTTTGGCATTTCAATAAATAATTTTAAGAAAGTGAAACAAGTTGGCAAACTAAACAGTCAAGCGACGCCGTAGGTTTGTGCATCAGGTTTGAAGGTATAAAAGGGCTCCTACTATTTTGCGTACAATTTCACAGAAATATTTGTCACAGCATTAAAAAGAGCTACTTCGACTTGAATATGGAATACAGCGCTTACATTTTAACTTCAGGCAAAACGTTAACCTTCGTGAGAACGCTAAAAAGCGTTTGGAGGACTTCAGGACATGGTGCAACTTAATGGGGCGCCTTTTTGGCAGGGAGACGAGAAACGATTACTTTCTTTCAAAGGAAAACCGACTCCGGCTCCATTGTTACACGTCCAAGATGTGTGCATCAGAATCAGTCGGCTGTCACGGAAACGCCCCCCTGCAAAGAAGGGAATTAAACCGACACGGCCGGCCGTAAGGGAATGCAGCCGTCCATCTCCAGTGACTCAGGCCACCCTTCGTATTTGTTGTTGCTCTTGCTGTTCTTCATGCGCTAATGGGAACGACAGATCAAACAGATCGGACTTCAACCACGCGGAAAGACGAGATTCCCGCCGACGATGCGGCGGCTGCTCGCACAAAGAGTGCTACATAGAGTAATGCTGCGGTTGATTTTGTGCCAAATAAAAATCAAGACAACTACTACAGATCATTCAAATCCAAATAATTACATTGTCCTTGAATAAATAAATTGCTGAGTTACATTTATTATTGCCTACCTGCTCAAATGGACTCTTGTTCTCGATGCCCTTGGCGCCAACAAACACCCAGCTGTCCCGAAAAGCCAATTCCTTGACGGCGGTGCTCCCGAGCTCCTCAAACATACGGCGAGACTCTGCATTCAACCTGGCAATGAAAAAGGTGGGGGGCCGGACTATAAATTAATACAGTGAGGACCTTAAAAAAAAAAAAGAAAAATTAATAGGGGACTCGAAACGGATCCTGGGGGTACTGCAAAAGACGGTGGCGCAAAATCATAGCGATCAAATGGGTTGACGTAATAACGTATGTGTTACACTAGCCATGATGCGCTTACTTTGTAGCGGGATCATCAAAAGAGGCCACAAACACCAATGTTCCCTCGTGGAGCGGCCGCAGATATTTCAATAGGTCCGAAACATCTGAGGACAAACATCACGTGAGCGATGAATTGGTCAGTCAGAGTCGTTTGCACCTAATATCACATTTACAATGGCACCTTGAAGACGACCATGGATCTGATTGTGGTCAAACATTAATTTGCTACTGCAAAGTGGACAATGTCAATCTTTATTACCTCCCGCCCACATGTCAAAGGTCTTGGTTTCCAAAGGTTCACCGGTCACCCCTAAAAAAAAAAAAAAAAAAGGTGTGTAAAACTGAGCGCGCGTCACAAATTGCTCGGTTCATCGTACCGTTCACCAAAGCGATGTTTAATCCTCTGCCAATGTTGTTTTTTACGCCGCTTAATAACCTGCGAGTCAGTGAGACAAAACAGACAGCAGAAATGAAAGACCACTTGAGTGGCGTCCAGATGAACGGGGGGACAGATGAGAACAAAGTGTGCTTGCTGTCATCTACTCAAACAGGGGGAAGCAAATGAACTCCAAAGTGCGACGACGGGAAGTGGCGACACAAAGCGGCAAATCTCACATCTTGTCCTCCAGACAGATTTTGGGCCCGATGACGTTAGCGGCTCCCGACACCAGGCGGAAAGCCAGATGTTTGGGCGGGCACGCCGCAGAAAGGCCGCATTTATACCTGCGGGGCCGAATGTCAGCTTCATAAAAAAAAAGAAGAAAGATCAAGATGTTACTTGTGGGGGAGGCGCTTTTCCCTCCCATTCCCATCCCACTGTTGATACACTTTGAAGGGCTACGTGGTAACAAATTTGAATCCAAGACGATAAGTCAACATCTTCTCTCTATTTATGACCATTATCATCATTATTATGATTAAGAGCATATAGAATCTATTCATGCAGCCGTACCTGCTGTTGGTTCCTGACTTGCACCTGGAAAAAAGAAAAAAAAAGAGCAGAGGGGGCGTCACACATACATGCATACCGTAATTTTCGGACTATAAGTCGCGTTTTTTTTCATAGTTTGGGTGGGGGGGCGACTTATACTCAGGAGCGACATCTACACATATATGGTTTTTTTTCACTTGTTTGGGCATTTTATGGCTGGTGGGACTTATACTCCGGTGCGACTTATGGTCCGAAAATTACGGTACATATACATATTTCCATGACACAATTATTGTACGTTTGAAAGAAATTCTGGAACCACTGTTTGCTTCGTGGAAATTCTGAATGTCCCACCTCACCAGGCACAAACCCCATCGCATCTCACCGATACAACAGAAACGTTGCCCTGACGACGATAAGGCTGTCAGAGCTCTGACAACATTTGGCTTTGCGAGATAAGATGTCAGACAAAAGTAATGACTTGCTAAACTGTTTGTGGGTGTGTATCCCTGTAAACAGTCAAAATGGTCGTGCTTACTATTGAGGAAATGGCGCACGAATGAAGCACTGTCCCCTCCAAACAACGTGCTTGCAAGGAGCCACGTGAGTCCCACCAAGAGGAGCACAGCCGCGACGCGCACGGGGCCTGCCGAGTCAAATGGAAGACACCGGGTGAGAAAATGCTGAGAAGAAAAAATAAATAATCCAAACCTACCTGTTAATCTCATGATTTGCTCTCTCGTGGTCCTGGTCTGGCGTGGGAGGAAAAACAAGTGGTTGGTTAACAAGCATTTTTTCCCTGGGGCTTGTCAAATAAAATGTTCCATTTATCAAGCTAAAATAGACAACTTTGTTAAACATCAGCAACCGACAAACTAACAAATATATGTACAGATAGCATGCACGAAACAATGTTTCTTTAATAAGGAAAACTAGCATACGGTAAGATTCAATTGCATAAAAACAGATGGTTGTTGTTGATGTCAGGGGATGTTGAGAATAATTGTCAACTGTGGCCATGAGACATGTTTCTGATTAAGGGCTATATAAATAAAATTGACTCTCTCTCTCTCTCTCTCTCTCTCTCTCTCTGTTTAACGATTAACATGTTGAGTTGATGATTTGGGACGCCATGACGCTTTGCTAATCCATCTATGGAGTTTCCCATTATGTTAGCATTAAACCAACGTTAGACTTTAACGCAAAGTTACGTGGCTATTTTAAATGACCAACTAACCCTAACCTATTAGACTTTTTATTCTTTCCATTTTTTGTACAATGTAGGTATCATTTTAATCCTCCCTTTCTTATTAACTGTTGGAACGCCTAAACACGTGTATAATATCAAGTGTTATTTTAAAACAATAGTTTCTTGACATTAATAGAAGAAAAAAAGGCGGGTCGCGACTTTCTCGCCTGAATGACAAACTTGAAACATTTAAAGCGAAATAAATTCGCGATTTTACGACATATTATTTGTAAGCATGACATTACCGTCGAGGTGCCGTTTGGAAGCTTCAGTAAAGTGTTGCGTTTTAGGTTGTCGTCACTCACCTGGAATGAGGGAACAAGCGTCGTTCGCCAGAAAAGTTGAACTACTTTTTCCGCAGTTTCCTCATTTGTGCATGCGTCGTGGGTACGGCTCAAGCAAATATTTGCACGCAAATACACGCGTGTTTTGTTCCGTATTCGTAATGCAGGTGCGGAGAGAAGAAAGGCAGCAGATTAAATTGAAATCATGTCGATTATTTTCCGGAAATATCAACTCCTCCTGCACGGCGCCTGCGCATCCAACGTCACGTGATTGGCCGTCTCAAGATTTCCGCAATCCACCCTAAATCTTTAAAGTACGTTTTTACAGACATTAAATCACAACAGTACGAACTCGACGTTTCATTCGACAAATAGTAAAGGCATAAAATTTTTATTTACGTTAAAAAATAAATAAATGAATAAAACTACTATTTCTCTTTTCTTCTACCGCTAGTACCAACCCAAGATGGCTGCTCCCTGTGCCGCATTCTCCATGTCCAAAATAATCCAACCTTTTCGGGCTGGAATTGCTGGAAACGCGATTAAAGTAAGGCGACAAACCTTTCTTTTACATACGGTCCGAACGAATGTGCGTGGGTTCAATGTCGAACTCTTTTTATGATCATTGTTGTGGCACAAGGTCAAACCACGCTAATCTAATAATCCACAGTATTCTACCTGTCGAATAATGTCGGATTTTTATTTTTATCCTTCAGGTATTTGGACCAACAGTCACAAGTCACAGGAATAAAACGGTGTTGACTGTGAGTGTCTTAATTTAACGTGTCAGTGTGAATACAAGTGGGGCTTTCTTGTCCCTTAAACTGGTCACATGGATTAAAATGTCATGTGTGTCGATCTGTTTTGGTTTTAACTTTACAAATTGATCTGCTAATTTAACGTTTCCTCTGCTTTCTTTGCTGCCCATCTACATCCAAAGGGAAGTAACATTGTAAGTAAGGGACATGGATACACGTTACACAGTAGTACACAAGACTATGCATCGCACACGTTTAAATTTGTTGCATCTAATTTGTCACAGCCGCCTCCCGCAAAGTATGGCGGCAGACATACCGTCACTCTAATCCCTGGAGATGGAATCGGTCCAGAGCTGTTTAGTCACGTCAGGGAAGTGTTCAGGTTGGTCAGACTGAAATACAGAAATAAAGTATTGCCATGCGGCCACAGAGTTTTTGCTTCACCTCGTGTCTTGTCTGTAGGTTCAGCTGTGTCCCTGTGGACTTTGAGGTGGTACAGGTCAATTCTGCCTTAGAGACCGAAGATGACATCAATAACGCCATAACTGCCATCCGCCGTAATGGAGTAGCGCTCAAAGGTGAGTCGTTTCCCCTGTCATCAGTTTTTATCCATTCCTTTTACTTTTTTTTAGTCATATTTAAGTGATCATGAACTGAAATCACTATTTTATGCACACATAAAAACAACCCACATGCAGAATGTAACTACGTCGATTTTCCTTTAGAAAGTCAACTTAGCTGAATGCTAACACACAATACAAAACAGCATAGGCGGGCTCACGAATAGCATTTCTAACAATATCAACACTAACGGTGGCGCAACACATGTAGACATAAATTGTATCATAATTGTGTTTCATGTCAACCTTTAATTCTCCTGCCAGGTAACATAGAAACCA